>NW_011208208.1:0-631 GCF_000146605.3 Meleagris gallopavo
TTTCTCAAGGCTAAACAGACCCAGTTCACTTAGCCTTTCTTCATAGGGGAGATGCTCCAGGCCCTTCACCATCTTTGTGGCCCTCCGCTGGACTCTTTCCAAGAGATCCCTGTCTTTTTTGTACTGAGGAGCCCAGAACTGGACACAGTACTCCAGATGAGGCCTTACCAGGGCAGAGTAGAGGGGGAGGATCACCTCCCTCGACCTGCTGGACACGCTCTTTTTAATGCACCCCAGAATGCCATTGGCCTTTTTTGGCCACGAGGGCACACTGCTGGCTCATGGCCAACCTGTCGTCCACCAGGACGCCCAGGTCCCTCTCTGCAGAGCTCCTCTCCAGCAGCTCATCCTCCAGCCTGTATTGGTGCATGCAATTATTCCTCCCTAGGTGTAAGACCCAACACTTGCTTTTGTTAACCTCATCCGGTTCTTACTGCCCAGCTCTCCAGCCTGTCCAGGTCTCGCTGAATGGCAGCACAGCCTTCAGGTGTGTCAGCCAATCCTCCCAACTTCGTATCATCAGCAAACTTGCTGAGGGTGGCCACTATCCCCTCATCAAGGTCATTGATGAAGATGTTGAACAAAGACCGGACCCAGCACAGACCCTTGGGGGACACCACTGCTTACAGGT
>NW_011208209.1:0-538 GCF_000146605.3 Meleagris gallopavo
ACCCTAAGGACACCAAGCTGTGGGGTGCAGTGACACAGCAGAGGGACGGGATGCCATCCACAGAGACCTCAACAGGCTGAGCAGTGGGCACAAATCCAAGTGCAGGGTCAGTAGCTGGGATGAGGGAACACCCACCACCAAAACATGCTAGGGGATGAAAGGACTGAGCGTAGTCCTGCTCCATAAGGCCTGGGAGTACTGGTGGGTGGGAGCTGGACACAAGCCAGCAATGGGCCCTTCCAGCCCAGAAAGCCAACCGTATCCTGGGCTGCATCCAAAGATGCGCAGTCAGCGGGCCAAGGGAGGAGATCCCCATCCCTCTGCTCTGCGCTGGTCAGGCCTCACCTGCAGTGCTGCGTCCAGATGTGGAGTCCTCAGTGCAGGGAGACATGGAGCTGTGCGAGTGCATCCAGAGTACAGCCACAAACGCGAAACCCAAGGATGGAACCCCTCTCCTGTAAGCAAGGAGAGCTGGGCTGTTCAGCCTCCTGGAGAAGTGAAGGCTCCAAGGGAACCTGGTAACAGCCTTTCAATACCT
>NW_011208210.1:0-797 GCF_000146605.3 Meleagris gallopavo
CCCAGGGTTTCTGGGATCTCCTTCTTATCAACTGGCAACTATAATTGAGAAATGGGTCCCCTGCGTACTTTGGGAGTATTTCCCCAGTACGCTTAACAGAATACTTTCAGGGACTGGACAAAGATGTCTTAACTACGAAGGAAAGGCAATTAGCTGCATCCACAGTGGCATGGCCACTGCTGAATGCTTTAAATCAAGCAGAGACAAGATCAGGTAATTTAGAAAATGAAAATCAGCTCCTAAAAGCTCGGATTGACAAATTGGAGCAAGAACTTAATGTATTGATGGGAAAAAACCAGTTTTACAGTCTCTAGGCCAGGTCCGTAGTATTTCAATAGACGACAGTCATATCTCTGAAGTAGCGGACCTGGTTCAAGAGGAAAACGGGAGTTCTAAATCAGACCTAGAGGTTCCAGTCATGGCGGATCCCCTGCAACTCCGTCCTATTATAACTCAAAAAACGAAAAAGGTGCAAGATAGACCGGCAGGGGTGCCCCCTGACCAATGGCCCCCTGCCGAAACGTATTTGCATGTGACAGCCAGACCATACACTCCTACTAATGGACCTGGTGCAGCGATTTTGGCAGAGGCCGAGAGAGAGTATACCTGCATGGCTGCTCAGGTTATGGGGATTTCAGGAGCAGAAAGTGTTATGGTTAATGGGCCGGAAATGTCAAAGCTGGCCACCATACCATTACATCCTGCTGTCAGGCAGAGACTATACGCTGCCATCCAGTATAGCAATGAGAACCACTCAATAATAGATTGGTTAATGGCAGCGTGCCGGATGGTCTGGA
>NW_011208211.1:0-530 GCF_000146605.3 Meleagris gallopavo
GTGTGAGAAAGCTGGTGTTTCTGGGAGTAAATGCCATCTTTTGGGGGCTAGAAATGGTCTTTCTGGTGGGATGTGCCACATCTTTGTGAGGCAATCGGTGTTTGTGAGGGCCAATGGCATATATTCTGGATCGAAATGGTCTTTCCGCAGTAAAATGCCAAAAGTCTGGGAGTAAGTGTCATGATGAGGAATGTAATGGAGTGTAATTGGGAGGAACTGGGAGGAATTTCTCGGAGTCGTGGTCTTTGTGGGTGCATATGTCCCATTTAGGGAAGGAAAGGAGTATTTCTTAGCAGAACTGCCATAGCATTTAGGGAAAATGTCCTATCCTTGGGAGACAAGTGGTATTTGTGGGAGAAGATGTCCTATTCTTGGTTGCAAGTGTCCTATTTGGTCTTGTCATCTAGTCTTTTTGGGAGAAAACGTGCGGTAGTTTGAAGAAGACAGGTATGCCTGGGAGAAAATATCATCTTTTTGGTAAGAACAGGCCCAAGTTCCAAGTGAAATGTGGTATTTCTGGGAGAAAATGA
>NW_011208212.1:0-876 GCF_000146605.3 Meleagris gallopavo
GTGGAGCCTGGCTCTGCCCCACTCCACAGCCAAACTGCCCCCAGCTGTGCTCGCAGGGCTGCACCCCGCCCCAGGTGCGGGTTCCACAAAAACAGGAGGGCAAGGGAATGCCCAGGCAAAGGCAAGGGCCAAGAGAACATGGAAGGAAATGCCAAGGATGACGGCCCAGACAATACGGCAGGGAACGCCAAAACTGAATGCCGACATGAATGTGGCAACACAAAGCCAAGGGGTCATTAGGCCAATAGAATGGGGCAAGGAACACAAAAATAGGAGGACAAGAGAATGTAATAGTGAAAACAGTGCAAGACCAGAGACAAGCAAGACACAGAACAAAGAGGATAGGCAGCCTTCTGGGCACCATGAAGCGCAATTCAGAGCTCTGGGGGAACCCTATTGTGCCGGGCTCTGGAATGGGTAAACGCTGGCGGGTGTGCATCGCCTTACCTGCTGGCAGCAATGACCAGTCAGCAAAGTGAGGTTCCGGGCATGCCGGGAATGCAGATTCCAGTTCCTTGCTGTTTCCACAGAGACCAACACATCTCTCCGTGCAGTTGTTACGGCACTTGGGAGCACCGCAGCTCTGCTGCCACCTGTTGGACACAATACAGTCATGAAGGCACTGCCCTGCATCCGGGCCTCTTGCACAAACCTGTGCTCCTTGCTCGGAGCACATGGCTGCACTCTGTGCACCATGTTGCTTACCACCAGAGAAGGCTCAGGTACCCAACACCATTTTGGCTTCCATCTTGTCTGAGAACTGCTCATGATGCACAGCCCTCATCTTTGCTTGGTGAGGTGGGACTGCCATTGCTTCCTCAGTCCCACAGACCCCTTCCCATCCCACACTGCCATCGGGAGATCAGGTTCTGGACC
>NW_011208213.1:0-558 GCF_000146605.3 Meleagris gallopavo
GGCACGCCGGCACGCCGGCCCGTGCCCTCGCTCATTCTCTCTCGCCTTCGTCTCGGAAGGAGAACAGAAAAAAAAAAGGAGGAAGGGGCGCGCTCTCTCTCTCTCGCCTGCATCCGCTACGCCCCAGCGGCGCGGTAGCCGGCTTCCTCCCGCTCGGCTCATCTCTCTCGCCTTCTAGGGTTCGCCCTGGCGGCGCGGGAGCCGGCTTCCCTTACGCGCGTTCTCGCTCGCCTTGCCCGGCTTTTTTTCGCTGCTCGCCCGAGAGACCGCCTTAGGATACCACCGAGCGGCGGGACGGGGCGCGAAGGACAAACCGAGGCGACCGGATCCAGGAAAGAACCGCCGCCCGAGAAAGCCGCCGCCGCCGCCGCCGCCGATCCCCTCTCTGTTCGGCCGGCCGGTCAACCCAGCTCGCGAGCGCCCGCTCACCACCGTCTCCGGAGCAGAGTACGCACTCTCTCCTACTGACGAACAGGGAAGGCATCCGAAAACAACGACTCCAGGGCCAGAGGCGCCGACTACCGGCAAAGGCACCGAAGGCAACTGAAGTTTACCTCG
>NW_011208214.1:0-460 GCF_000146605.3 Meleagris gallopavo
TTTTAAAAAAAAAGAGACCAATGGATAATAAAGTAATAATAAAACGCACATGTTAATATTCACTTCTAAAGCCTGCTTCTAGTCTTGTAGTCTCAAAGTTAATCTTATTCAATTGTCTTTAGTATCTTGGTCTAAGATCCAAAACTGTATTAAACTATTAATAAGTCTAGCTTAAACCAAGAAATATGATTGGAAAAAAACAGCTGAAGAAACATGATTGAAATAAAAGTGGAACCCTAAACCACAATTATACAGCGACACAGTGAAAAGCACTGTATAGACACACTATATTAGCACTGCTGTATAAACATGCACTACCCTCCACTGTTTAGGTATTCTGATGTGGCCAAGATTTCTTAATTTTTTTTTTAACCTATAGCCAGCATTATTATAGCATTTTTTCTTAAGTTCTACTACAAATTTGTATTAAAACTGAGTGTAGAACATGTTTCTGAAAGAA
>NW_011208215.1:0-1219 GCF_000146605.3 Meleagris gallopavo
TTGGTCTTTTCCAATCTTAATGATTTTGTGATTCTAAGTGTGGGGACTGTAATTATCTCCTGGGCTCTTACAGCAGCCTGCTTCTCACAGTGTCTCTGTATTTTTCATTCAGTCATTAAACAGTAGAGAAATATCTGCCACGTCTGAGGCTTTGTTTCCATCAGTGCTGGGCTTTGGGTGAGAAGGAGCAGGGATTTGCTTGTCAGGGTCTCAGGCTCAGTCCATAGCTGTGGTTCGGCTCCTGACAGTGCTTTGTCTCTTGGTACAGCTCAGACTCTTACTGCAGAGAGCTCTTATGTGCTAGGGAAAAGACGTTACCAATTCCAGAGTTGATTTAGAACAGTCTAGGCCAAGGCTGTCTCAAAAAAGGCTGTCTCAAGGATAAGGCTCCAGGCTTCAAGCCTGACTCAATAGCTTTCTGTCTATCCATAAAGTGCTTTTGGTGCTCTGCAGGAACAATGTGGTGCTTGAAACTAAGTGTAATTCTTTGGCAAATACACATTAAGTTGCAGCTGAAATACACTGTTCCCAGGGCTTTCTTAAGACGGCCTCAGATTTGAAACTTGTTATATTTACCCACTTGCCTCCTCATTCTCTATTCCCTACTGAACTCTCGTCTCTCATTCTGTTCCTAAATCAGATTTTTGCAGCAGGTGTGTATGCAGGCAGACACACAGACAGGAACAGGCAGAGGCTGCAGAAAGGCTGCTGGGTTGCAGAACTCCATGTGCTTTCACAGCATGAATGTGCTGCTCCACATGCCACTGCCCACAGCCTCACATGCCTGGGATGCAGCCTGTCCAAGAAGTCATAGCACAAAAAAAAAGGGAAATCACAAAAAGAGAAAGCTGACCACAGCTGCTCCTCTTCTGCAGGTCTCCACACCCCAGCCTGCAGCTCTGCAGACAGAAACTGCATCCTCAAAGGGAGGCTGATGGTCCCCAGTGAGGCATTTCTCAGAAGCTGGCAGCAATCTTTTCACTGGTTACAAATCTAACATGATTGAAACCTGGCCTTCCTCATTCCCCTGTCCCTGCTGGAACCCCAGGAGGCTGAACTCATCCTCCTCTGTGAGGGCTCTGCCAGGCTGAGCTAAAGGAGAAGACACTTCTGCCCTTCTAATTTGAGCCTGGGCACAAACATCTGGAAGGGTATAGCTGATTTCTTCCCTCTCCTCTAAACTGATCCTGGGAAGGGAAGGGAAGGGAAGGGAAGGGAA
>NW_011208216.1:0-439 GCF_000146605.3 Meleagris gallopavo
AAAGAAAAGAAAGAAGAAAAGAAAAGAAAAGAAAAGAAAAGAAAAGAAAAGAAAAGAAAAGAAAAGAAAAGAAAAGAAAAGAAAAGAAAAGAAAAGAAAAGAAAAGAAAAGAAAAGAAAAGAAAAGAAAAGAATAAAAATTCAGGAAAAAAATCTTCGTTAAGGGCAGTTTCTTATCCAGAACATAACAATCCCTCATATTCCTTGTTTAGTATGTCACACTGGGATTTGATTTTGAGAGAAATTTTTTCATTTTAGTTTTAAAAAAACCCAACACATTTTCAAGAAGAAAAAAAAGTTTTTTACTTCAGAAGTTTTGTATCAGTATCAAAATTCTAACAGTTTTCGATTTTCAAAACTATATTCTAGATTCTTGTAAATAAAAATGATTTGCTGGATTTTTGGGCATGTACAAAATGGGATGGAATCTTTTTGAATTT
>NW_011208217.1:0-1112 GCF_000146605.3 Meleagris gallopavo
TTGTTCAAGAAATCAGAAACCTTATTAAAAACTGTAAAATGGAAAAATGTGTTCTGTGAAGCCAGAATATCTGTCTAAGTAGTTTTATGGTCCATTTTCCTTTTGCACAAGATCAAAGCATCAAGGGACAGGAAAATAGGGTGAGAAAAGTCAATTCAAGCTTGCAGAAATCATGCTCAGGCCAAATATTTATCCTGTGATTCATCAAAAATGTTGCAAAATACAGTGCTGGATTTTTAATGATCTAAGGTTTCACTGCCAGTTCTTGTAGGACATCCTGTTCTGGTGCAATTCTTAAAAGGAAAAAAAAAAAAAAGAAGCAAAGAAAAAAGAAGAAAATGCATTATGTTGAACCTTGGAGAGACCTGGAAGCCACTAACAGATGGGCATTTTTCATCATGAAGTGGTGCTTTTTAAAGAATGTAAATAATTATGTTACTGGGGGTTTTGACTCAATTTTAAAATTGATAGAAGAAAAATTTCTTGTAATCAGACAAGTTACTGTTTCTGCTCTGAAAGTAAAGGGAAATCTTCAAGAGTGAGGCATGTCCTGAAAGTAAGTGATAAAAGATGATAAGAATAGCATCTTACACTTGAATTCTGCTGATTTCAGAACTTAAAATGACACAATGATGAGCAAATGACTCCTTATTAAAGGACAGTGATTCAGTCCTTTAGTACTTGCTAAAGGAGCCTTAATATGTGGGATAAAGGATGTCCTGGAGAAGCAAACAGATACAGAACTTTGTTAGGTTGAATAAGACACTGTGATTTAAAAAAAACAAAAAAACAAAAAACAAGGCTAAGGCTGAGATGAGTAAGTCAATATATCAAAGAATTTGAATAGACTTGTTTCCTTTTATATAAGGAACATCACTGAAAGAGGAGCTCAATCTGGAGAATAAAAGGGGATCTGAGAGGCTTTCGCTCCTTGGGCACTTTCCTGAGGTGCAGTCCTCTGAATAAAAATGCAGGAGCCTGCCCGTACTCCACTATTTATCAGCCTCACACAGGTACAATACTTCCATCATCTCTCCTACTATAAAAAAACATAATTTAAAAAAGAAAAAACAAAAACAAAAAGAAAAATGTAGGGCATATGTAAACCATAT
>NW_011208218.1:0-622 GCF_000146605.3 Meleagris gallopavo
GAGGGCAGCCATTTTTCAGCATTACACATTTCCCTCCCCCTGAAGAAGGACCAGGGAATTACGAAACTGCATATACCAAACTTGAGAATTACTCTAGAGCAGAACTTTGTGAAGTAATGTTTTGGGGGAACAGTTCTGAAATCAAAGCTTTAGTTGTTCAGACCATTTGTCATTAATTCAAGAACTCTTAACTGCAATTAGAGAACGCAATTTTGAGTTCAGTATTTTATAAATGGTCAATCCATCTCCTCAGTTATTTCACGGAGCAGGGAAGCCCATGAACAACACCAGACCAATTTCAGCATTCCTCTAGTGGGGGAAATCCTCTGCTCCCTCACTTTGTTACTCAGCTTGGGGAAGACTCACAAGTCCCACTGTGTTATAAATTCAATCAACTTTACCTTCAGACATGCTTCTCTTTATGATACTGTTTTCATTGCTAAGGAGTTTTCACAGCTTCTCTACTTACTCTCCAAACTGCAATTAAAAAAAAAAAGTTGAAATTGAAAAGAGAATCCTGAAATCACTTGATTCCAAGTAATCTTATAGCCAAATGTTTAACCTGCCATTTACACAGGATACACCTGTGGCTTAACATCAGTCTTCCAGTAGCATCACTGAG
>NW_011208219.1:0-595 GCF_000146605.3 Meleagris gallopavo
AAACATGCACTCAGTACCCACATTTGTGTCCAATTTATGTTAGTAGTACTAATACACTAATGCGACATTGTCAGCTCTGTAAAAGTAACTTGCTCTTGTATTAAAATCTTATTAAACTGATAGTGTATTTTAAACATGACTTCACACTTTTTTTTCCAATGCTGTCAAGGCAAAATGACCTCATCTAGTTCATGACATAGTTTCATTTTAATTTTTTAAATTACACCAGCTTCAATAAGTAAAAAAAGGAAAATAGAACATGAGAAAATGTGCTCTCCTTCACTCCTTTTATGCCCTCTGTCCAGTTTAATAGCTAGCATATTCAATAATTCTTAGTCCTAGTGTAATGTGAAGGGCATGAGTTAAAGCTGCATCATGTGGCAGCAGAGTAAAAAGCTGAATGCTTCATCATCTGAATGATCAAGTAGGAAAAAAAAAAAGTTGGAGTAGATTAAGAGCTGCATGTCATCCACCTGTCTTGCATGTATTCCGAACTCGCTTGTTAGCTGACATCAGAGGGTCAAATACTGCTTTTCATGAGGCTCAGGAGAACAGTAAAAATTTAAGTATTTTACTCAAATTGAGCACATCTAAA
>NW_011208220.1:0-356 GCF_000146605.3 Meleagris gallopavo
TTCCTCAGCACGCCAGCTCCAAACTCCTGCCTTCGTGGCCCTGGGAGCCACATCGCGATCTGGGGACCCCACCTCCCACCTTCCCCCTCCTCAGCCCCGGGGCGCGACGCGGCCGTCGGGCGGTGCGCGAAGCGCCGCTCCCGTCGCGAAACTTTCCTCAGGGGCTCGCTCCCTCCCTCCGGCGGCGGAGCTCCTTACCCAGCCCTGGCACGAAAGGTGTTGAGGAAGAGGCAGATGACAGCCACGGGAACGGGCATGTAGGGGATGGCTGCGCGCAGGGGGCCCTTCTTCTCCCGGACCTGCACCACCACCCCGCTGGAGGGGGCAGCGCCCCGGCTGGGCTCCCCGCCCGCCGC
>NW_011208221.1:0-791 GCF_000146605.3 Meleagris gallopavo
GAAGGAAGGAAGGAAGGAAGGAAGGAAGGAAGGAAGGAAGGAAGGAAGGAAGGAAGGAAGGAAGGAAGGAAAGAAGGAAATAATAAGTAAGTAAGGAAGGAAGGAAGGAAGGAAGGAAGAGGAAGAGGAAGAGGAAGAGGAAAGGGAAACAATTCTCATCAGATTAGCTTTGCTCTCTTATTATAACCTGGGGACTTAAAAGAGTCATGATGCAAACAGCAGCCTAAGAATTGCCCACCAAGTTATATTTCCTGACATTATTCATATGATAAGAGCAATGGGGTGAGGCAAATGTGATAGAACGTAAAGGATAAAACACATGAAGGAATTTTTGTTCTAGTTTTTCCTTGTGACACTAATTAATTATGCCTTATTATCATTTCATTTTTTAAAAATGCAATCTCTGTATGTTGGTATTTCGTATAAAACATGGATTATATCGTTTGTTTGTTTGTTTTTTTCTGGTTAAAAAAAAAAAAGCAACGTTACAACCAATATTTCAAATTATCAGATATTCCAACAAAAAATCTGAAATAAATGCAAGAAGAAAAAAAAAAAAACAAAAACTTAGACTCTTTCGCGAAATCTTTGCTAGAGATCGGCAAGGACAAGCGAGAAAGCAGGAGTGCAGCGGCTCTGTCCATGGTGCTGGTTCGGCCCGACTCCACTTGGGGCCTCCAGCTTCTGCTCTGGAAGGATACAAGAAAAAAAAGATTTTCAGCAGATTTCTGTAGATTTTAATGAACATTAGTGCAAACACAGGTGAACTAATAATGTTCGTCTCAAAAGGG
>NW_011208222.1:0-528 GCF_000146605.3 Meleagris gallopavo
TAACAAATTAGTAACAAACAGATCCTCTAAATACTCTAATTAATTATCTTAGTGCTTTAAGATAGTTTTTGAAACATTGAAGTGTCAACTAACAGTAGTCCGAAGTTAATCTTTTACTGAAAGGACTGGCTGCCCAAATGCCTGAGAGTATTTTGATATTTAATCTGTGTTCTGGTTTTGGATGAAATCCCGTCTTCTCTGAATTTAGTCTTTTTTTTTTTTTTTTCCTACTGACTTACTTGAGTTCTAATTGCTTCACCTTTATAATTTATTACCAAAGCATCTCTTAAGATGGAAAAGATAGCATCAAACAGCTATTTCTTAGGATAATTCCGACAGTAGCAGTAAAAATAAATTTGGAGGTGGAAAAGACATGTGAAAGTTGAGTCAAATGAAAATAAACATTCTAGTTAAAATTCTGAAATGGTAACCCTTTTAATTATGATTGTTAGAAGAGCTGTAGGCTTTGGAAAAATGTATGTCTGTTGCTTTGTCATGTTTATGAATTAAGCTGATTTTATTCCAATT
>NW_011208223.1:0-480 GCF_000146605.3 Meleagris gallopavo
GGAAAGGACATAGTCAGGACAGTCGGCCCAAACTGACTAAAGGAATATTCCATACAATATGGCATTATGCACTGCAATAAAATTGCAGGGAGTGATCCAGAGGTTACCATTTGACCATTGTTCAGGGGATGGCTGGACATCAGTCTGTTAGTGGTGAGCAATTGCTCATTTGTTTTGTGCATTCTATTTTTTCTTTTTTTTCTTTCTTCTCGCCTTTCCTATTAAACTGTGTTTGTCTCACAAGTTTTACTTTTTGCCCCCTTTAGTCTCTCCCTCTTGGGTGGGGGGAATAAGCAAATGGTTGTGTGGTGCTTTGCTATCTGTCTCATAAAAACTCAACAAGAAGGTACATTTTTTTCCTCAGATTTTCCTCGTAGAAGATGGATGGCTGCAAATTCAGTCTGAAGGATATTGAGCAAGTAGATTTTGTAGATATACATCTTCCTTCAGTCTTGGTCTATATGGCAAAAAGGCTTGCAA
>NW_011208224.1:0-923 GCF_000146605.3 Meleagris gallopavo
TAAATAATTTTCAGTGAATCTTGTCTTGCAGGGAAAATTTCAGCAGAGACTGTAAAATAAGCTTTGCCTGGTAAATAATGATGTGCCTTTGCCTGGACGATAGTTTCTTCTTCTTTTTATTTGTTAATTTTTATGTTTTAATTAAGAGGCAGATGGGAAACAAATGTCCCAGAACTC
The DNA here is from genome assembly GCF_000146605.3 of Meleagris gallopavo. Taxonomy (NCBI): domain Eukaryota; kingdom Metazoa; phylum Chordata; class Aves; order Galliformes; family Phasianidae; genus Meleagris; species Meleagris gallopavo. The sequence goes on from NW_011208224.1 coordinate 178, forward strand.
CACTGGACTTACATATAGATGTCTGGTGAATTTTATATTCCTGTAGGCTACTTTTATGCTGAAATCACTGAGGAACAATGCAGTATTGGGCAGTGAAACTACAGAAGATACAGATGCTTCAAAGGGTATTTAATTTTTGGCTGCAGTTCATTTTTAATTTTAGTAATTCCTTAAAGATTGCCAAAACCATGCACTTGTCAGCTATGCTTTTAGGTACTTATTTCTGGAAATACAAAGGTCAGATGAAAGCATGCTCAGATACACAAAGGATAATGATAACTTAAGGCATTTGAAATGTAGTTTAGAATCAGCACCACACTGTTATTTTTATTATTTGAAATAAATTTTCCTTTTCTAAGTTTTCCTAAACAACTTCCCTTTTTTCTAAACAACTATTTGTTAAATGTTCTAATGGTGTAATTATTTTGAAATAAGACTTTGAGAGATAATCTTGATAGTTTCTCTATATTTAATTTGCAAAAACAAGTGCATGCACGCTGGTTTTGCTAAGACACCATTTTGTAGAGTCAGATTACATGGAATAATTGAGTGAATAACACTGATGCATTTTATATGCAAATATCAAAGCACAGCTACTATTATATAAATATGTAACTATAGGGGAAGTAGCTGTAGGGCAAATTTGCAAAGACTAAACAACTCCTGATGTCTTCAAAAGCACATGGGAATTAAAATTTGAGATTTCCTTCTTTCTTTCTTTCTTTTTTTTTGGTGTCACATTCTAA
>NW_011208225.1:0-653 GCF_000146605.3 Meleagris gallopavo
TTCAAAATAAACATAGCTGCTTGCATGATGCAGAACGTAGCTGTGATGCTCAGAATACGTTGTATGGGTACATTTGCTTAAGTGTATCTAGGTTCAGTACTTAATGTACTTAAGTTTTTAAATCAAGCATACATTTATAAACCTTAAAAACAGCTGCTTTTTAAAACAGACTTAAACATTACTTGTTTTAAGGTTTAAAAACCTGTAACACTAGAAAAAGTAGAAAAAAGTTTTTCCTTGCCACTGTAGACACTAAAGAAGCTTTCCCTCTGGTATTACCCTTGTTATTTGAGTTTTTGGGTATGCTTAATAAAGCATTTTTTTTACCCAAGGGATACACACAGGGGAGGATTTTTTTTTTTTTCCTTCTCTTCTTGAAAGTGTTTTAAAGTGTTCATCTTGAACTCTGGAACTTATCCAGTCACCTCACCATAAGTTGCACACCAATGGTTATGACAATGCTGTTTTGGAGTAATCGAATGTTTCTACTTTTCAGTGTAGATTGGGAGGGTTAATTTTGAAACAAAATATTTTCAAGTTAAATCAGAATCTCTATGATAAAACCTGATGGCAACATCTGATTTATACATGTCCAAAGGAGAGTAAAAAAAGCATACTGAATTAATCTGCAGTGGCGATGCTGGTTGAAGTCA
>NW_011208226.1:0-1824 GCF_000146605.3 Meleagris gallopavo
CTCCTCCCCACCTCCCACCCTGACCCTTTTATTTTATTTCCTATTTGTATTCTATTATTTTCTTTCCACGTGAACCCCGCGGGCCGAGGAAACGTTCCTCCATGCTCAGTTCCTCTTTCTCTCCGTCCCTTCCCTCCGGGTGACGTCGGCGGTGTCACCGCGGGGTGAGCGCGGCCCCATGGGGCGCACGGTGGGGACGGGCACCGGGAATGGCACCGAGCTGGGCCAGCTCCCCCGAGCCCCCAGGACCCCCCCCAGCGAATAGGGGGTGCCCTCAAAGCGTTGGTGTCCCCATTGCCCTCCCGGTGTCCCCGTCACCGTCCCGGTGTCCCCATCCCATTGGCAGCCTGTCTGTGCCCTTGCCAGTGTCACTGCTTTGCAGGCTGTGCTTAGGCCTGCAGCTTGGCTTTCGGTTTGCTTGCAGTGTGGCTTTGCAGAGCAGGGCGGTGCAGTGTGGTGCAGTGCATCGCTGTCCAGGGTGCAGCACAGTGCGGTGCGTTGTGCCCCAGGGTGCAGTGTGGCACAGTGCAGTGAGGGGCAGTGCAGCACTCCCCGGGGCAAAGCACAGCGCAGTGCAGTGCGTTGCTCCTCAGGGTGCAGTGGCGTGCAGTGCAGGACGGTGCGTTGCTTTCTGGGCTGCAGCACAGTGCAGTGCAGTGTTTCCTTGGGTGCAGCTCAGGGATACAGTGCAGCACTTCTCACTGCACGGTGCTGTGCAGGACAGCACATCGCTCCCTGGGGTGCAGTGTCGTGCAGGGCTGGGCTGTGCAGCGCTCTCCAGTGTGCAGCACAGGCAGCACATCTCTCTCTTTGTGGTGCAGTGCAGTTCTCTGTGGTGTGCAGTGCGTCGCTCCTGAGGATGCATTACGGTGCAGTGCAGTGCAGGACAGCACATCTGTCCCCCAGCATGCAGTGCATTATGTGTGGTGCAGTGCATCGCTGCCTTGAGTGCAGCTCAGGGCAGTGCGTTGCTCCTTGGGGCGCTGCACAGCGCAGTGCTGTGCTGGGCACTGCATCGCTCCCTGGGGGGCAGAGAAGTCTGTTGCAGTGTGATGCAGTGCATTGCTCCCTGCGTGCAGTGCTGGGCAGTTCATTGCTCCCCGGGGTGCAGCACAACGCAGCGCATTGCTCAGCGAGGTGCAGCGCCGCACAGTGCAGTGCGTTGCCCCCTGGAGCACAGTGCAGTGCAGTGCATTGGTCCCCGGGATGCAGCGCAGTGCCCCCTGGGGTGCAGTGCAGTCTGCAGCAGCGTGGCACAGTGCATTGCTCCCTGCAGTGCTGGGCAGTGCTGGGCAGTGTACTGCTCCCTGGTGTGCAGCCCAACGCAGCGCATCACTCCCTTGGGTGCAAGGCAATGCATTGCATTGCTCCCCGCGGTGCATCGTGGTGCAGCACGTTGCCCCCCGGGGTGCTGTGAAGTCTTTTGCAGCTCCGGGCAGCGCATTGCTCCTGGGGGCGCAGCATGGCGTGGTGCATTGCTCCTGGGGGTGCAGCATAGCACGGTGCATTGCCCCTGGGGATGCAGCACGGTGCAGTGCATTGCTCCCCGGGGTGCAGCATGCAGTGCATTGCCTCCTGGAGCGCGGCGAAGGCGCTGTGTCCGCACAGAGGGACCCCCTCCCAACGCAGCGGCCGTCCCTGCGCTGGGGACGCTGCAGTCCCCGGGTCACCTTAGGACAGAGCACACCGGGGCGGGGGGAGCCGGGGAGGTCCCTCCCTCCCTCCCCGCATCCTTCCACGGCTGCGGGAACCCAAAAAACCATCCCCTGCTGCCGTCACCTAAAATGGCTGTTGGGTAGCTCCGGGGTGGAGGGGTGGGGGGGG
>NW_011208226.1:2699-7388 GCF_000146605.3 Meleagris gallopavo
CACACACACACACCTCCAGGCTTTGTTCATTCCGTGTCCCCCCCACCCCTCCTCCTCCTTTCCCCGCAGCCCTGCGGGTGCGGAGGGTTTTGTACGCAGCCCAACTATTTTTAGTGCGTTTGGAGACCATGTTGGCTGGAAGGGAATCAAAGGGCTCTGGCAGCCGGGGGGGGTTTGACGCGGGGCTGAGTGTGGCGGCGGGCACAGGGGGGTCCGTGGCCCCACATGTGTGCACTGTGGGGTGCTATGGGGGCTTGGGGTGCAGTCTTTTATTTCGGAGGTGCTGCCTCAAGGGGACATTGGGGACACTGGGGATGCAAGGGTGGGGGGGGGCGGACAGGGTGGTCCCACGGTGTCCCCACGATGTCCCCCAGTAGCACGTGGCCTCCGGTGACAGCGGATGTGGCTATGGGGGGGGTGATGGGGTGCACTGCCTGTTTGGGGCTGTGGGGCTAAGGTGCCCATGTGCCAATATGTGTGCCATGCTGTGCCGTGGTGCTGTCCATGTTGCACCTTGGGGACGTGCACCCACAGCAATGATGCGTGGCCATACCTGGTGCTGACACCAGTGTGGGATCCCCCAAAGCTGTAGGCATGGGTCATGGCAGACTCTGTGCTGCAGGGACAGGGATGGGGACAGGGATGGGGACAGGGATGGGGACGGGGTTCCCCACGGAGGCTCCCTGGCAGCTGGTGAGGGAGGGGCCAGGGAAAGCCCTTGTGCTGTGTGCAGGCAGTGGGGGGGTGCGTGGGGGGAGGGGGGCACGTGCACCCCAGCCCACATCCCATACGCACAGCCCTGTGCCGTCACCACCCCAGAGCCCACAGCCCCAGGTTTGCATGCTGCACCCCCAGCCTGCAGCCCTGCTCCCCAGTCCTGTGCTTTGGTCTGCATCCTGCACCCTGCACCTGCATCCTGCACCCCCGACTTGCACCCACATCCCGCATCCCCCATCCTCACATTGCGTTCTGCACCCCCAGTTTGCACCCCACGGTCCCCAGTCCTGTGCTCTGGTCCCCATCTTGCACCCCCAGCTTGCATCCTGCACCCCCAGCTCACACCCCCTCCTTTCCCCTCCCGCCCCCCACTTTGCAAACAGCACCAAGGAGAGGTGGAAGCCCCCAGCACCCACCACCTCCCCCGCCGCCCCCCGCCCATGCACTGTGCGCTGCAGCCCCGGCAGCAGTTGGGGCCCCCTCTCCCCCCGCAGCAGCCCCGTGCCGCAGGCGGCCAAGGGGACGGGAGGAACGTGCCGGGCTCTGAGTTTGTGTTCCTAGAAGCAGGGCCCTGCCCGCCCGGCAGCCCCCCACCCCGCCGGCTGGGAACGAGCTGCGGCTGGAAAGCTCTAGAAACAAATTGCAGCGCCGGTGCCAAAGGCAACAGCAGCCTCGGCCATGGCTAATGCAGGCAGCGTTTTCCATAGCAACAGGTGCTGGGGCTGACGCCTCCTCCGCAGCCCCGCGGGGCCCTGCCTGCGCCGCGCACCCCGCCTCCCGCACCCTGCACCCCGCACTGCACGCCGTGCACCCTGCCTAGCGCAGCGTGTGCCCCACATGGTGCTCTGTGCACCCCCACGTTGTGCACCACGCAGCTCGTGCCACGCTCTGCGCACCCCACGTCGTGCACCCAGCACCCTGCCGAGTAGTGCACGGTACACCCCACATTGTGCTCCGTGCGCCCCGCATCGTGCCCTGTGTACCCCACATTGTGCTCTGTGCACCCTGTGCCACGCTGTGTGCCTCCACGTCACGCACTGTGCCCCCTACACTGTATGCTCTGCATCCCACACATCCCATATTATGCATCCTGCACCCCACACACCCCACTCTGTGCATCCTGCACCCCACACCATGCATCCTGCACCCCACACGCCCCACGCTATGCATCCCACATGTCCCGTACTGTGCATCCCACACCGTGCATCCTGCAACACCCCACACTGTGCACCCCACGTGCCGGGGCGCAGGCAGGGCGCAGCGCAGCCGAGTCAAGGCTGTGCCATGTTAATCATTGCCACGCTCGGGGGCGCGGCGGGGGCTGGGGGCCGCTGCTCCCCCCTCACCCCATCCCTTTGAATCCCACAGGGACCCACACAGGGGCTGGCTGACCCCTCCTGGAGCCCTCCTCAGAGCCGGAGCGCAGCGGCGGCGGTGGTGGGTGGTGGCAGCGGGGCCCCTCGTCGGTCGCCAAGCCCCCCCCCCCGTATCCCCCCCTCGGCACCATGCCCTCCAGTGGAGCTCTTGACGCCAGCAGCCCCGCGCCGGACCGCGAGGCGCATGACACGCACAAGGTACAGCCCCATTTTGGGACTGGGGGGACCCCATGGCTGCACTTCCCCCAGAGCACGGTGGCAGCAGGGAGTTGGGAGCGAGGCTGAGCTGCATGAGGATTAGTGGGGATTGAGCTATTTCTGGCGGTGCGGGCAGTGGGGAGGGGGCACCGCGCCGGCTGCTGCGGTGGAAACACAGGGTGACCCCTGCCATGGGACTGTGTTGGGGGTATGGAGTGGGAAAGGGTATCCCCCATCATGGATCACGGTGACAACCCAACAGCTGTCCCGATCCCCATGTGGCACGCACAGCCCCTGACCGCAGTGGCAGTCCTGCCCCCCACCAGCCTCTTTGTGTCCTCATGACATGAGGACAAACCCAAAGCCAAGTGCTTCACTAGAAGGCATCACCCTTTCCTTGGGGAGGATTGTCCCTGGCGCACAGGGGACACGGCATGGCCTGGTCACAGCGTGGGGACCGGGGACGCTGCCAGCTGGATGCCAGCCCGCCATGGGCAGCACGGGGACAGGGTCATGAGGGTTTCTCCGGGCCATGTCAGTCCCTGTGCCCATCAGCTGGGGGCTGCTTCAGTGCAGGACGTGGTACGGGGGGCACACTGGGGTCTCTGTCCCCTTCTGGGACATATATGGTGTGGTGCTCTATAGCACATGCCTTGCTGTGCCCACAGCTCTCTCTCATCCCATAGGGATGGCAGAGATGCAACAGGATGCTGTCTCATGAGCTGGACCCACAGTGCCAGTGCCCGGGGACCCAGTGCCTGGGATCCTAGCAGGGTCCCACTACCTGGAGTGCAGAGCCTGAGGTCGTGGTGCCTGGAGTCCCAGTGGGGTCCCATTGCTTGAGGTCCTGGTGCCTGGGGTCCCATGCCCGGGCTCCCTGTGCCCCTTGCCAGTGCCTGGGGTATGGTGCTTGGAGTCTCAGTGTTTCTGGTCCTGGTGCCTGGGTCTGGACATCACTTCACCACACTGTGTTGTCCCAGCCTGACCCCACTGGGACGTGTCATTACACACTGAGTCACCCCTGCAGAAGGGACGTATGCTCCCTTCACTGTGGGTCACACCAATGACAACAGCTCAGCACAGGGGTCCCAGCACCGAGCCTCATGCCCACAGCCCTGCTGCAGTCAGGAGTAAGGACCCGGCATCGGGTGCGGCGCCGGCACTGCGTCATGCAGCAGCAGCAGCAGCAGCAGCTCACAGCTCGCAGCTCTCCCCTCGGAGGTGGTTTCCCTCTGGGTTGTTGCTTGGCAGCAGTGGTGCTGCAGGGACGTGCCAGGCTCTTTGGCGAGCCCCAGGGAGCAGAGACACGGGGTGATTTATGAAGAGGTGACTCAGCTCCCAGCAAGGGGCTACAACATTGTCGGAGGGGAGCTTGGAACTGTGGCTGCAGCCCTGTGCTTGTTTCCCTGTGCCACATTTTTGGGGGTTCCTGGTGCTATGCCCCAACTCCGCACTGCAGGGAGGTGCTGAGCCCCATGGAGGTGCTCTGAGGGGTACACATGGGGAGCATCAGCCTGCAAAGTGCCCCCAGCTCCATCCTGCATGTGAGATGCATGTGGGTGCAGCACAGCCTGGGGCTCAGTTTGGGGATTGCAGAGAGCTCCAGGGGCTGCATGGAGTTCCAGGGACTGCATGAAGCTCTGAGGGCTGCATGGAGCTCCAGGGGTTTGTGTGCTGCTCTGGGGGTTACACAAAGCTCCAGGGGTTGCATGGAGCTCTGGGGTTGTGTGGAGCTCTAGGCATCCCAGAATGTCCCCTAGCTCTCCAGTGCACTCCAATGTCGCGCCGCTTCCTCCACGTGCTGCACAGCCATCGTGGTCCCACATTACACCATGCCAAGCCATGGCACGCTGTGGCCCTGAGACCAGTCCCCTCAGGGCCACCAAGTCACCTCGGGCCATGTCATGCCATGCTATGCCAAGTGACCTTGAGCCATGACATGCTGTGCCACATTGTGCCCCAGACATCAGTGCCTCCAGGGCTACCACATCACCTCAAGCCATGCCACACTATCCCAAGCCATGCCAAGCTGTGAACCTGAGACCAATGCCCCCAGGACCACCCCAGCCAGGACATGGGGGGAATCGCAGCAGTGCTTGGAGTGGGGGAGGTGCAAAGACCCCCCCCTCAAGCACCATGGGGCGTTTGAGGCCAGCATGGCGCCAACACACCTTCTGCCAGTGTGGGGAGAGCAGGCAGCACATCTGCAGACCCCTACTCCCAAACACCCACCCAAAACTGAGGCCTCGTGGGGCCAAGCCCCAGTGCCATAAGGCCGTGTCGTGCCCCTACTTCTCAGCCTTGGTTTCCTGGGCCATGTCCCCCCTTGCACAACCACCCCAGGAGCACGGCACCGCCGACCCCCTGCTTTCTCCCCACAGGCCAGACCCACGCTGGC
>NW_011208227.1:0-574 GCF_000146605.3 Meleagris gallopavo
GCCAAGCTGCAGGCCTAAGCACAGCCTGCAAAGCAGTGACACTGGCAAGGGCACAGACAGGCTGCCAAGTGGGAGTGGGGACGACCGGGACGGTGACGGGGACACCGGGAGGGCAATGGGACACCAACGCTTTGAGGGCACCCCCTATTCGCTGGGGGGGGGTCCTGGGGGGCTCGGGGGGAGCTGGCCCAGCTCGGTGCCATTCCCGGTGCCCGTCCCCACCGTGCGCCCCATGGGGCCGCGCTCACCCCGCGGTGACACCGCCGACGTCACCCGGAGGGAAGGGACGGAGAGAAAGAGGAACTGAGCATGGAGGAACGTTTCCTCGGCCCGCGGGGTTCACGTGGAAAGAAAATAATAGAATACAAATAGGAAAATAAAATAAAAGGGTCAGGGGTGGGGAGGGTGGGGGAGGAGGGGGGGGAAAGGAGTGCGGCACCACGCTGGGTGACACTGGGGCTGCTCCCCCCCGCCACCTGCGGCCCCGTGCTGTGGGGTCACTGCTTTAGCTGTAGTTTGACTGGGTTGGGGGTTTGTTTGCGGGGTTTGTTTTTTTTCCATTCTTTTTTTAGTT
>NW_011208228.1:0-671 GCF_000146605.3 Meleagris gallopavo
TCAGAGTCCAAGCTTTCCCTGACCTGTTTTGGCTTCAGGGAAATTGCAGAATCAGTGATAGCTGTGTTTGACACTAGGAAGGGTGAGACCCAGTAATAGAAAGGTCAGGAAACACTGCTCCAGAATTTTCTGAGTATATGGATTTGGCAGGTTAGTGATTGCTTTTTCAGGAAAATCCTACAATGAAAGAAAAGCAGAGTTTGCCAAGCTAAACCTCTATTTTGCTTCCCTTCTCACAGAGCCTTGCCTGTGAGCCAAGTTGCCTGGTCAAATAACTATCACAGATGCACGCACACACAATAGCTCAAATGGCAAGCATACACGGTTTCATCATGAATATAGCACTAGAAAAAGCACTGCAGAATATACTTTTGGCTTTTAAGCAGAGTCAAAAAAAAAAATATATATATATATATACTTGAGGCAAAACCACAGTTGTTAAAGGAGAGGAAAACAGTGAGTTTTACTTAACAAAACAGTGAACTTGACTACAGGTTTCATTCAGTGGTTGCCCTGGGAACACCATTAAAAAGCAGGACTTCAGGGAGAGTCTACGGTCCATCCAGTACTATTAGCTTGCATTATTATCTGTATTATAAGACTAATGGTTACTCTGAGAGGTCCCAGATCCGCATGAATGAAAGAAACGTCTTGAAGGGGAAAAATTGTGT
>NW_011208229.1:0-550 GCF_000146605.3 Meleagris gallopavo
TTTTTGAAGACTGGAGTGACATTGGCTATCCTCCAGTCTTCAGGGACCTCCCCTGTTATCCAAGACCTCTCAAAAAATGATGGAGAGCAGTTCGGCAATGACCTCTGCCAGCTCCCTCAGCACACGTGGATGCACCCCATCAGGTCCCATGGACTTGTGGACCTTAGTACTGCCTAGGCGCTCACGCACGTCCTCTTTCCTGACTAAAGGGAAGTCTCCCATTCTCCAGACCCTCTCCCTAACCTCCAGGGTGTGGGAAACCTGAGGGAGAGCCTTTTCACTGAAGACGGAAGTAAAGGAGGCATTCAGTATCTCTGCCTTCTCAGCATCCTCCGTTACCAGAACCCCCCCCCTCACTTAGTAAGGGGCCCACATTCTCCCTAGTTTTTCTTTTGCTGTTAACATACTTGAAGAAGCCTTTTTTTATTATCCTTTATCACTTTAGCCAGATTCAGTTCCAGGCAGGCTTTTAGCCTTTCTCATTGCATCAAGAAAGAAGAAGTTTCCTGAAGAAAGGAATGAGAAAAGGTGGGGAAATACAGGACTCCAT
>NW_011208230.1:0-618 GCF_000146605.3 Meleagris gallopavo
AGGGAGAGCTCTGCAGGTAAATTAAACCCCGTCCCCCTTCCTTATCCCCCCGCCTGAGGATCGCATCCATTGCAGTCACGGCTTTGTAGTCTTTCCTGTTGCCATTCCACATCGTGACGTCGTGCAAAGCCCGGGTAATTAATGAGTTAATTCTCCGGTTCTGTGGGCTGGCAGCTTTCCGCACACCTGGGTATAAAAAGAGAAGAACTGCAGATCCCGAGACGTGGCTGCAGCGCCTGGAAGTGACCTCGCCGGGAGCTTTGCCTCTGTGCGTGGCTCTGCCTCGGGCCTTCAGCGCCAAGTCGCCTTTTGGGTTCGGAAACTCCCTGATCTTATTTGATCTATTAGCTTCCATTGCAATTGCATTGTATTATTTTGGGTTATCTCGCATTCCGATGTCATAGTTGGTAAAATTTAGTTTTCCTCCTTTGATTGTTGCCGCTGTTCTATTGGTTTTTTTTGTGTTTTTTTGTTTTTTTGTTTTTTTTTGTAGTCCCCGTTCTTTCCTTCCCCCTTTCCCTTTTTCCTTCCCCATTTCTGGGTCCAGGTGCCCGCAGGCCCGCTGCCGCCCGCCACGGCCATGGATTGCTCTAGACAAATCCGTGCCTGTTGTTTGGT
>NW_011208231.1:0-1055 GCF_000146605.3 Meleagris gallopavo
AATAACTTTTGGAATCTCTCTTGGGAGCCTTCTAGTTAGAATATCTAAAGAATGCTTTCTCTCTAGAATATTGTAACTACTTAAGGGAATAAGTAGTGTGTGCTACTGGGAGAGGGAGCAAAACACATTATTTAAAAAAGGAAAAAGTAAACTGAAGGACTGTGATCAGAAGGTACTTAAGGGAAGATAAACAGCTAGAAATACTCATTACATCAGTCAGATGATGTGCTGTTACCAGTTGTTGTGTCATTAATCTTTCTTTTTCCTAGTCCCCATTGCCCCCAAAAGAGAAGATGATGAAGCAAAAGAACAAGATGTAATAAAAATGACAGGTGCAGTCCGGAGTGGTCTCTATGAAGGAAGGGATTAAAATATATAGATTGCTCTGAGCCTCTGAGATTTAGCAGCATAGTACAGAATATGCTGTAGAAGATAGGCTAAAAAGTATTTTTTAATCTGTTTTTCTTGCATAAGAGCAAGGAGCCATTCAATTAAAAACAACCAAGTTAACATTGATAACAGGAAATGTTTCTCCCTGAATGATCATTGTTTGCAGCTTTTTGGTACAATGTGCCACTGATACAAGGAAGGAATAGAGGCTGACTTAGAGCCTCCCGTGGGTGCTTAGGGGATATTTGGAGATAAGCTTGGCACTGAGCTTCTGAGACAGTGGAAGGAAAAGGAAAAGCTTCTGGCCTATGGCAGATAAGGAGTACGTGAGTGAGCAACATGTTGACATGGAGAATGTGCTTTTACAAGAAATGGGCAATTTTTCTCTAAAGAATCTGTTTTTTATTGATGCTGCTCAGTGTGGGAAAGAAGAATAGAGGAAAACTGATGGAGGAAGAGAGGATGGACTGGATTTATTAGCAATGCAATCCCATGTTCAATAGAAGCAATAGTTGTGCAAGTCAGTGTGTGCTTTTTGGGCATGGATCCAGTACCAGGTTGGGTTGTGTGGAGGTCCCCATCCCTCACTTTGCCCTGTTCTCTCTGGGGAATGAATTTCTGGGGTGGTTTTGTTTGTTGTTGTTTTTTTTTTCTTATTTTTTTCT
>NW_011208232.1:0-381 GCF_000146605.3 Meleagris gallopavo
CTAAGGACTATCTATGTCATGCTCTGGAAAAAGTTTGAGGCAAGAGACTATGCAGACATTGTCTCTGTAATTATGCAATTGATCTGGGATTTCTTTCCTTCTGAATGTTTAGTCTTGTAAATCTGACATTGTTGTGACAATGGTTTCTCAGTGTTGTGACAATGGTTTCTCAGTTACTAAAGGCCTAAGATGGATTGAAGGGAGAATAAAAGTATTTTCTTACTGAAATAGGAGCTTAAGCTGAATTCTATATATGGTAAGACATTCTGTAGAAAGCCAGCACAGATCATAGAATCACAGAATCATAGAATGGCCTGGGTTGAAAAGGACTACAAGATTCAACCCCCCTGCTATGTGCAGGGTCTCCAACCACCAGACCAG
>NW_011208233.1:0-567 GCF_000146605.3 Meleagris gallopavo
ACCGCAGCACAACACGGCCACGCTCTGCAGCTTTATGTTTGTTTGCTTTAATTGAGAAAGGGCCGAGGGAAAAGAAAAAATAGTCTGAAAAAGAGAAAGAAAGAAAGAAAAAAACAAACAAAAACCCTCTTTCAACCCCCTGGTTTCATTTTTCAGGTGTCTTGATTTATTAATCGGCCCATTTCTATTTAATAGGCTCTCCTTGCTGGAGCACCAGCACAACCCCAGTCCTGCAGCTGCCAACCCATCCCCAGCCCTGCACATCCCTGCCTGGCAGGCAGCTCCCAGCTCTCTTCTCCAGTTCTCAGCAAGCTCACAGTGCGGGCAGATGTCAAGTATCCAAGAAAGATATTTTCATGTAATACTGGGAGGATCACAGGCACTAAATATGATTTCATTTTTAAAGCCACACTCACTTTGGCGTTGTTTAAAAACTCATCCTCTTTCCTCAGAGAGGAAATAGCACCAGTGCTCCAAGAAACACAAACAGGTGATCTGCACCCATAATGCTCTAAGAAATCAAGGGTTGATCTTCACCTGACATTCACAAGCATCACGACAAACCCC
>NW_011208234.1:0-751 GCF_000146605.3 Meleagris gallopavo
AATTAACTAGCATTTTAGAAAGACAGGGTCAAAAAATCTGTTTCAAATCACTCTCCTCAAAATGTGTGACCATCGTTACAAAATACATTCAAGTTTCTGATATTACTCAGAAATGCCTGACAGACTGGTGGGAAAAAAAAATAAAAATGATAAGTCATAAGTAAAAGTAATACAAGGTGTTAGGATAAACTTGGGTGTTTTCTGTGTGTGTCACACTTCTACTGTTTCTTAGGTGTTAAAAGTAACTTAAAAGATACATTCTGGGTTTAAATGACCATCAGTCAAGCTGCCAAGTGTGCAAAGAGTGTTTTATGTAGGATTTTTTAAGTGACTGTAATTACTGAAAGCATTAGGGTATAATGGAATTACAATTCTTTAAACAACAAAGAGAGGGCTTTCCATTCTCCTTTAAAAATCAGAAACCATATTAAAGGTTATTTTTTTACAAAAAAAAAAAACAAGTATCTAGAGAGAAAATAAATGTTTTTCCATTATTTTTACAAAACAAATAACAAAGAGGCTAACATTTAAAACAATTACAGCATAGATGATAAAATAACATTATTCTTGTTTCCACAGATAATGTTACCTGGTTTTGATTTTCTTCACTGTTCCTTTTGTTAGTATTTGCAAAGAAAAACTAAAATTCAACCCAGAAATAATTCCAAATCAATAAGCCCAAGCAAGTTCTAGTCAAGGGTTGAGAAATCCTTTGTCTGGAGAATACAGATGGACAAATCCTGGGCAAGGG
>NW_011208235.1:0-934 GCF_000146605.3 Meleagris gallopavo
CACCCTCAAGCTTGGCTGTGCTGTCTGTGCAGGCAGCAGCCCAGGGCACAGGCACGGCTGAGCTGCTCTGCTAACCACCTGGAGTGAGCTTTCTGGGGGCATTGTGCTCATCTAATAAGATGAATAAGTAATGTGGTTACTCCCATACAAGTCAGACAATGAGAGGATTTCTAACACTTTTCAGAGCTCCTGCCAAATACCAGTAGCACTTGAAATAGAAGTGAAGTGGACTAAATATGGATCCCTAGTCAATCCACAAGCCAGAATAGTAAATGTTACAGCAACAACCACTACTACTACATTGAAGCAGGTATGTAATTAAATTACAGGATCTCAGATAAAAAGAATGGCTTGTTTTGCTTAGGTATCAGCTGTGCAACAGTGACCTGGTTAATCTCTCTAGATAAAGATAACACTTTATATTAGAAAGTATCACACCCACCAGATTCTGTTCCAACTCAAACATGACTGTGGGCAGCTTGCCAAAGCATACTTCAATAAAATTTGTACATCAGCCATGAAAAGAATTGTGGAACTATACATGGAAAAATCTTATTACAAATAACAGCAAAAAACAGAATTCAGTTTAAACAAAGCAGTCATACAAGGAGAAGAGCAAGGCTAATGTCCATTTGTATTTTCATTGCAGCTTCCTCTGGGAAGAGAAAGGACTATTCCTATAACAAGTTCTGTTGTTTTCACTGATATTTCTTCACCTGCAGAACCAGGCTATAAAGCTTGGCCCACCATTAATGCCAAGTTACCCCATGACTTTTTCTTCCCATTTGTCTAAGGTGAGTGCCCAGGACAGTTTCTTCCCAACCCATCAGTGGCCCATCAGTTTCTTCCAAACTGTAGGCATGCTGAGTTAAAAATTCTCCAATAGAAAAACAGGTGAGCCCTTGTGAGGGTTCTCAAAAGCTTTAAGGCAGGG
>NW_011208236.1:0-936 GCF_000146605.3 Meleagris gallopavo
TTTAATAGAGAGGAATCTCCATCCCCTCTCCAAGAAAACTAAGAAAGCGCAGCAAAGCAGAGCCATTTATCTGCCACTGTGCACTGAAAAAAACTGGCGGGGCACGCAGCAAACTTCCATGCTCCTCTGCTAAAAAAAAAAAATTCTACAGTCACTGGAAATGTTTTTTGTTGCACTTAAAAGTGATTTTTATCTATTCATAATACTCAGGAAAATAGTTCTGTTAAGTGTTGTTTTCTTACCTAAACAAGTAGCTACCTTATTTATTACTCCTAGTTTATTCACCAGCCATGAGAGCTCTGCTCTCTGTTCCCTGGCTGTAGTTCACCAGATGACCAGTCCCCAAAGATTAATCTGGTGCGGAAAAGGAGGAAAGAAGGGGAAGAAAGTGATATCTAACAGCAACCTTGATGAAGTCATTTTTCCTTCAGACACACGCAAAACTGTCCTTTCAGTTAACATCTCTAGAAAAGTGAGATAAGGATGCTTCTTTAGTTATTAGAACCCAAGCAAGGATGACAAGGATGCAGTTTAGCACCAGAATCCCTTTACCCAAAGGGTCAACACAGGGAAGAAACACAACATGTTACCTAATATCCTGCCAAGAAAGGGATTGCCCATGGGAAGCAGCTAGCACACACATGGTATTCACCAGAGCTCCATCTGACTGCCACTCTACCTCTTCATAGAGGAACATACCAATAATGCACAAAGAGGCTGCTCCTATGTTGTATCAGAGCTGTGGAAAAGTTTTGGTGTTTCATTCCTGAATACTTACATTGACATCATCCTAAGCTGGTCGTGCTGCACCCAATACAGATGTCTACAACACAGGACCTTGGCTAGTAGGGCACAAAGGGAAAATATAACACTGGGTACTGGCACTGCAGCACTGCTCCATTTTTCTGTTCTTTTTTGCTAAAGGCTGCTCTGCAC
>NW_011208237.1:0-749 GCF_000146605.3 Meleagris gallopavo
GATACATGGACAAAATGCAGAGATTTTCAACAGCGTGGAGCACAGCAACATAACCAGTGTTTGGTCACTTTCATTGTCTCATTTCATGGAGGCTGATGGCCTCCATGCATAGGCTCATGGCCACAAATCCTCCTATAGCTGCCTACATAAGTAGCAGACAATTATTTGCCAGAGTAAGCAAACCTATTCTTCTGTTTAAGGGAAGTGTGAACACCCAATAAAATTAGGGGGAAAACAACATTTCTTTGCCTACAAGAGCAGATCACAAAGTTCCGCCTTATGGTTGCTGAAAGACTGCAAATGTTAGGGGGGAAAAAAAAAAAAGAAAGCTGAATACATGGGAGAAGAACATACTGGGGTGACTGCATGCAAAGTCACTACTTTTAAACAAGAAAGCCTCTCTTCCATAGTCCTGAAGAAGCACATTTTTCTATTTCTTCCTTGGCCATTGCCATCAGCAGCTGTTGGAGGACAGGTATTAGGCCAGATGAACCCACTGTCTGACAAAGTAGGCTGTTCTTATCTGGCCATGAGGCATTTTGTGACCGATGGAACATCTGGCACACCTAGGGGGACAGAAATAGTAGTGGGAGAGAGAAGGATTGACACGGGGCAGCTGCAATAGTAAAAGGGGCTCCAATATGTTATCAGAAGCCTAGCTCAAGGACAGTAGTAGGAGACCAAAGAAATCTCTTATTTTTGCCCAAGTTTTATACTAACAGCAGCATTGAAGTCCAAAAGCAGATCCG
>NW_011208238.1:0-854 GCF_000146605.3 Meleagris gallopavo
ATTCTACGATTCTATGATTCTATGATTTATATTTAATAAAATGGAATAAGTAATTCTTTTTCAGGAAAGGAAATCTGTAGTTTTATATGTTGTTTTTTTATGTTTTTGTTTTGTTTTGTTTTGTTTGTTTGTTTTTTAATTAAATGGCATTCACTACATTTCTTTTCTAGCAACTCTCACCTATTTTCCTGTTGGTTTATGTAAACCAAATGCATATGTTTATCTATTTAGCTGCTATTTCAAGTTCTTCTAAAAGACGATGTTTGAAAAAAAAATACAAATTTATTGTGCAGAAGGATCTGCTATGTGTATTGTAAGTTGTTCAGAACAAGGACTCTCCCAAATAATGAAGACTCAAACTCTATCATCATTTGAAATGAAGTGCTTATTTTAAACTTTCAAAATAGGTCCTTAAAACACAATAGGAGGAAAATTAACCCTAGAAATGGTTGTAAAACAAGAAAAGACTGGTGTCCTATGACGTGGTGAATAAATCTTTAAACACTGGCACACTCTATTTGGATTACAAGTTTTTCTTGTTCTCAACATGACAGAGCATGATGCAACTCTGTGAAGCAGTGCTAAATATTTTGCCTTTCCTAAACTGTTAAAAAGCCGTAACTTATTACCAGAGAAGTGCCAGAATTTCTAAAAGTATTTCTAAGAGAAAAAAAATATATTTTTTAATGTACAAAAACATTCCCCGGCCACATTTTCCCCCCAGTGCTCATTTTGATTATGTTATTTATGTACATATTAGATATAAGGTTCTTTAATGTGTTAATTCCCATGCCAGCTAATAGCTTCATAGATAGATTTTCCACCATCACTTGAAGGAAAAAATATTCCATTCA
>NW_011208239.1:0-693 GCF_000146605.3 Meleagris gallopavo
TTGATACAATAACAGTACTGTGATATAGTTATCTGAATGATCAGATGCTGGAATGGAATCCCAGGGAGGTGGTGAAGTCAGTGTCTCTGGAGGTGCTCAGGAAAGTTTTAGATGTCGTACTAAGGGTTACTGGGGGAAATATGGCTGTAGGTGGATGGTTGGACTGGGTGATCTTTATGGTCTTTTCCAACAATAATGTTTCTATATGTCTATGATTCTGTTCAATTTCATACCATTATAATTGATATCGATCTACCAATGTCGTCATAAACTTGCAGGGGTTCCTTTTTTATTTGTTTCAGTGGTGTCAACGGTTTACGGGCTGGTTCGGCCCGGTTCCGTGACTAGAAGGGCGGAGGGATCCGCGGATCCGCGCCCCGGAAAAAAAGAAAATAAGGGACCCCGAAATAATTGAAAACAGTGGCAACAATCTGAGGTAAAACAAAGTAATTTACTAAATATGGTATCAACAGAATTTTATAAGGAGAGAGAATGTGAAATTGATGGTGGATCGGCCTTACCACAACGCTGAGATGAGAAGCGCAGGCAGAGAAGCGCAGGCGAGAAGCGCAGGCAGAGAAGTGCAAGCGAAGCAGCGCAGGCAGAGAAGCGCAAGCGAAGCAGTGCAGGCAGAGAAGAGAGCATCAGGTGACCTTGCCGGGAGTTATATCTCCTCGCTGACCGCAAAGCCCC
>NW_011208240.1:0-789 GCF_000146605.3 Meleagris gallopavo
TTATTTTTAATGGTCATCAAGATTTTTCCTGTAAATTTTAAACAAAACAAAATAAGGCAAACCAAACAAAAAATACAGCAAAATGCATTGTGACAGGGTGGTCTGCACCTTAATTATACAAAGTCAGTAAGAGACAGTTGGTCTGAATCTCATTATTGTTTTATTTGTCAGTAACTAAGTCTGTGGTAGTATGTACTACATTTCAGAATCCAGACATCTGCCCTATTCAACAGATTCATAAGGAATTGATTCCCTGTCATTGTTCTCAGGTACCTTTCATTCTTTCTGTAAGACAAACATTTTGATAATGACATTTGTGCGGATATTTCAACTGATATACTGTGATGGATTTTCAGAGGAGCTGGCTTGAAGTTAGTATAAAAACACAAGAGTGATTCTCAGATACAGATGATATTTCTTCTGAAACTACATGAGATGGAAACTTATTTTAAACTATTCCATGAAAAAATGAAAATATAGTAAAAAATGCTTTCTGCAACATAGCTCTTATTTTTTTATAGCTCATGCTGCCAGCAGTGTTAAATTGGAATAAAAGATGTTCTTCTGCTTGCAATGGAGCTGTTCGTCATCTCTCCTTTTTATCTTCCGGATGTCATTTTCAAGATAACTTCCAGATATACAAGGTTAATCGCTGTATTGGCTCAGGAAGCTTGTTTGATGTTGCACTGCTTCACAAGCTACTTATATGATTTATAAGTTTAATTCCCACTTACATTAAATGAGACTGTCCTGTGAAAGGAGATAAATAATTATTTTCATGCCCACAAA
>NW_011208241.1:0-633 GCF_000146605.3 Meleagris gallopavo
AAAAGCAAATATACTTTTCTGTAAAGATCAGAAACTTGAGAGTAAACTTGAATTATAAAGTCAACTATATTTCACACATGTAAAACACTTGCCAACTCAAGACTCAAATAAAAAATAGTTTCAATCATTATATTACCTTTCATCTGATCACCCTTCTCTGCTATTCTTTGCTGAGCTTTTCTGAAAACTCGAAGATGTGTGCCGAAGTCATCAACAAGTCGTGTAGTGAAGTAAGGCTGCCAGTCTGTTTCCTTTGACCTATCAAAGTGACCCATGAAAATTAATTAGTTTATCCTGAATATAAAGAGCAATTATAAATTTCTACTTCTCGTTCCTCCCTGCCAAGAGTCAGTGATAGCAAACAAAGAGTGAAGAAATAGAAAAGCCTCATCTCCTATTCACCGAAACCAAAGAAAACATTGTAAAATATTGTTCTTATATCTACACATTAATATTTATACTTTAATTACTTTCAAGTGAACACCAATACCTAGAGTAGTGTTCTGATTCACAATACCTTAAAATATCTGCCAAAAAACTCTAATGCAAACCATCTACAAGCATCTACAACTTAAAACTAAAATACTACCCAAGTTTTTTTCTTTCTTTTTTTCCTTCCTCATTTCTCACATT
>NW_011208243.1:0-405 GCF_000146605.3 Meleagris gallopavo
CCCAGTTCCAACTGCCACAGGCAGGGCTGCCCCCCACTAGATAAGGCTGCCCAGGGCCACAATCTGGTACAACTCGGCTTTGAATATCACCAAGGAGGTCTCCAGAGGGAAACTCTGGCTGCTGTTATGTCTGCTGTCCCTCTCCCTCCTGACACACTTAGTCCCATCCTCTCAATAACTTCAATAACTGAGGGTATGCTATTAGCTTCCTTCTCAGAATGGCTGAGGACTGACTTTCATTTCTCTTTTTCCCCCATCACATTGACCCTGCAAGAATTATTAGGATATGTGAATTATCAGAACTCCAGAATACCAGGTTTTTCTGATAGTTCTAGAGTAAAAAAATGTTGCATAAAAATACTTAATACATCAGATACATCAGATATTGTTTAAATACTCATCCTT
>NW_011208244.1:0-823 GCF_000146605.3 Meleagris gallopavo
TTTTTAAACTATGAAGTTTTCATCAAAGTTTGGGGAAAGCTCTCCCTCTCCTCCTGGAAAACACTGATTTTTCATTATCAGCTTTATTCACTGAGTGCAGTAAACCTTTGCACCCACAAAACACCTGTCTCCAAGCACTAGACCGGTAGAACCTCCAGACCTGCACTGTCCCTGGCTGCAGCAGGAGGACCTCACGCAGTGATTGCAATTAACACACACACAGAGCTGAGGTTTCACAGCACACACACGCAGCCTGGCCCAGTGTTCCCATAACACAGCCCAGACTTCAATTATTTAACAGCATCAGAGCTCACCTAAGCAACAACCCTGCTTGGTTATTGCAAAGACCCGGAGTGGCGTTTGCATACCCCTACCAGGCAGGAGAGCATCAGTTCAGCATTAATGGCGTGGCAGCACCCAGAGCGGGGCACAGCACTGCAGGCACTGCGCAGCCATGTGGTTCCCTCCTTGCAGCCCCAACCCCAACACATGAGCTCACCACCACACGGCACATCCATGCACTGAGGCCAGGACTGAGACACAGAACATCACCATTTGCATTATTCCTTTCCAAAGTTTTTCCTGCCTGGAAAAAAAAAAGAAAAAGAAAAAAAAGAAGAAATATAGCTATAAATTTATCGGTAGTGAATTAAAATGCAACACGGTGTAACTGATGGCACTGTTAAGCTTTTGCAAAATGTTTCAGAGTCAGGCATGGAGCAGCTCTGCTCAGGGATGGCCCCAGTGGGGCTCAGCAGAGCCTGCACCGCTCCGAGCTTGGCAGCATCACTTCCCTGGGTGGGTGGCACTGCCTTTGGTTATC
>NW_011208245.1:0-533 GCF_000146605.3 Meleagris gallopavo
AATATATACTAAAAAAAAAAAAAACAATCTGAGGAAGCGAGCTATCGATACCCGGGCTATTGCTTTGCTGTTGTACAACAGCACCCCAAAATATACCATAAAGATGCAAGATTGGAGATGGAAATTGGCTTACAGAAAATAAGAAAACAAAACAGATACTGGCATTTTGCTTCTAATTATACAGTGTTTTTCGGGAGCATGAGATCGGATGTGTGTTTTTGTCTTCCTTAATGTTATATATGAACGCAGTTCTTAAAAGATTTGAAGGAAAGTTCGGGTCAGATGCATCCTCCTATAACGCAAACAAAGACGCGTGGCTCGAGTTTACTGTTGGATAATTGTGTGATCTTAAAGAGAAACGGGCTTAGAGCGGTCCGAGATTTGTTCCTATAGAATTGTCGTTCTGCCACTCTTAGCATGGATGCGGTGCTGCTCTGTACATTGTGACATTCTCTGGGTGATGTTTTAGCGAAGATGATCTGAATATTTCATTTGTAAGTGACTGAGTCGCCACAAAACAACGAAAAAAAAAA
>NW_011208246.1:0-773 GCF_000146605.3 Meleagris gallopavo
AAAAGGAAATAAAATTTTGGTTATATATTACGAATTTTCACTGGTTAATAAGGCTCACTGGCCAGCAAAGCACTCTCTTCCATCCTTGGTGCCGCAAAGGGAAGGAGGCAGAGACTGGATGGCTGGCAAGGCACTGTGCCTGCTGCACAGGAACAACCAGCAGCCTTCAGTCAGAGCATCCCTGGAACGTCCCCTGCAAAGAGCCTGCAAAACCACTACAGGTTAGGCAACAGGGCTTCCTCCAGTGCACCCCTTGTCTCCACAACCAGCAGGGACTGCCACTGCAAAAAGGAAATAAACAACAGGACCTTCCCACTCTTTGCTATCCATCACTTTAGAGCATCTCTTGAAGCTGCTGATAACAGCCAGACCAGAAGAAGCAGCAGGGCCTGTTTGCCAAGACACAACACCACTTTTGAGATTTGGTAACAAACATGTTAAAAAAAATTAAAATTATTTAAAAAATTAATTTTCTTCTCACTCCCAGCTCTTATAGATTATGTTAAGTAGCAATGTTTTCTGACATTTTTAGGAAAAGATCTTAAAAATGAGCAATAGAAACTGATATTCCTGGTCAATATATCTGAGTATCAATACATCTAAGTATCTTAAATGTATCTATACCACGTTCAGGTTTACTTACAAGCCACAACCAGTTGATATTGCAATTCAAACTGCCCAACACAATGATTACATGAAAAAGCTTACTACAGGAATCAGAGAGCTCTAAGTAAAGCAAGGCACATATTGCTTGTTCTCTGAACAGCCAGAAA
>NW_011208247.1:0-608 GCF_000146605.3 Meleagris gallopavo
AAAGGCAGTGAAGTATTGAGGGGTGTGGAGCAGCTGAGGGAGCTGGGATTGTTCATCTGGAGAAGAGCAGGCTTAGGGGAGACCTTACTGCTCTCTATAACTGCCTGAAGGAGGTTGTGGCGGGAGGGGGGTTGGGCCTCTGCTCCCAGATAACAGCAATAGGATGAGAGGGAATGGCCTTATGTTGCACCAGAGGAGGTTCCGGTTGGGTATTAGGAAGCTTTCTTCTCAGAAAGAACGGTGATGATGCATTGGAACAGGCTGCCCAGGGAGGTGGTGAAGTCACTGTCCCTGGAGGTGTTCAAGGAAAGGGTAGAAGTAACACAGGGATGTGGTTAATGGGCATGGTGGGGGTGGGCAGGTGATTGAGCTAGATGATCTTAGTGGTCTTTCAAACCTTACGTGACTGCTTCTCTGTAAGTGGGCAGGGGTTGCTGAGCACAGAAATGTGGGGGAAAAGGTTCCTGTGAGGTGATGCATACATTGCTGCTGCTTGTACGCTGCTGGAATTCATTGGAATGGAGTGTTTAAAAACAAACAAAAAAAAAAAAACCCAACGACAACCCAACTCTACTTGAAAAGCCCTTGTCTCTGCTTTCTGTTGTTTT
>NW_011208248.1:0-873 GCF_000146605.3 Meleagris gallopavo
CAGGGGGAGGGAAGGGAGGCACGATTCTTAGTAAGAATAAATCAAATACAAATTAGCAGCGCTTAGGAAATAAGAAATTATGATGGCAGATGTGAAGAATCCTCCCTGAGGAGCTTCCTGTAACAAATGAAGCATTTGTAAAGAAATTTGAATGGGCACGGTCAGGCATTTTATAGGGGGTAAACTGTTCCTAGTGAACCTACTTGTGTTTGAGAGAAAACATTAGGACTGGAGACTTCTAGAAATACTCTCCAGTATGATTAATAATATATGAGTCCACAGCTTTACGTGAGGATTTCAAATTATCTTAAAAAACACCCTGTGTTTTATAATTCAAGGCTCATGCCCACCTTAGACATAGCTGAACTGAAGCTGCAATGGCATTAAGGCACTGCCCGGCAGGATCTAGAATCTCCCATTGGCCTAAGGAAACTCTCAGTGCCCAAAGCAGCGGAGACACGTTTTTGTTACCCTCCTGTTTGGTCCTGTCTTCTACGATTGCTCTCAAGTGATACATCAAAGGAGAGGAGAAGCAGATGGATCCTTGCACCCCAATGTCAACTCTTAAGCTCTGCTTTCTCTTTCCAAGTGAAGGGAAATCAGTGCTTATCAACACAAACTAATTCAAAATAACATTTTTTTCCACTTTGTTTGCAAACAAAAACTAAGCACGACAAGTACACCACCAGTATACCATTTAGTGCTGAAGAGTTCCTTTAAGCAGGCAATCAATCCTTGCACATGGGAGAGCATGTGAATCACACCATTAGGCAAGCCTGCGAGGATGCTAGCCACAGACATTCAGCAAGAAGTTCACCACATGAACATGTAGGAAATTGGAAGGCAACATGTCCCACTTAAGGGGAAAAAAAA
>NW_011208249.1:0-730 GCF_000146605.3 Meleagris gallopavo
ATAAGCAAAAACAAGAAGTCCATTGAGGCAAAAAAAGCATAAGGACTCTTTTCTATAAAAAAAAAAGAAGAAGAAAAATGGAACCATTAAAATTTTTTCCTCAACTTCTCCACCTTAAAAGATGTTGTGCCTTGGTTACAGTCTTATAGTCAGAATTTGCTTCATTTTTCCAAACAAGTACTTTGCACCAGGCCTTCAGTCTCTTTCTTGCATGTGCCAGTTCTTCTCCCTCTTAATTGCATTGTAAAGCTTTGATTCATGTGCAGACATTCTGATGGAGCTAAGTGCTGCGATCTGGCCTTCAGCAGCAGCAGGGACACTGCTGCACTACACATTTGTCATTATTTTTGGCAACCAGATGGCTGAGTCAAAATTTATACACCTGAATGGACCTACAGAAATGAATGGGTCTACATGAGTGGAAGGGAATTTTTTTATGACTGAACAATGTGGCTAGGCAAAAGTAAGTAGAAGTATTCCCATTTATTTTAATAAAGTTCTGTTCTACCCTTCACCAGCCAGAATAGCTGGAGAAGTGAAGAACCATTGTTCCCAGCCTAAAAAAAGAAAATGAGTGTTGCTTTTTTTTTTTAAATTACTATTATTATTATTTTTAAACTAAAAGCAATATATTTACCAGCAGTTCTTCTGCTGTGGAAGAATCTAGCTTAAGCCATACATTGTTGTTTTTGATGTCATCATAATCTAAAGTAATCTTCAATTTCTTAAC
>NW_011208250.1:0-434 GCF_000146605.3 Meleagris gallopavo
CTATAAGGGAGCGGCCCTAAAAAGGGTCTGACCCTATAAAGGAGCAAACCTATAAACGCCTGGCCCTATAAGGGAGCGACCCTATAAAGGCCTGGCCCTAGAAAGGAGCGGCCCCGTAAGTGCCTGGCCCCATAAATGGTCTGACCCTACAAGAGAGTACCCCTATAAACGCCTGGCCCTATAAGGGAGCGACCCTATAAACGTCTGCCTCTACAAGGGAGCGACCCTACAAATGGTCTGACCCTATAAAGAAGCGGCCCTATAAACGCCTACCCTTGTAAGAAAAATTCCCCTATAAATGCCTGACCCTATAACAAGAACTGCCCTGTAACTGCCTGGCCCTATAAGCAAACTACCCTATAAAAGCCTGGCCCCATAAGCGCATTTCCCCTATAAACGGCCCTGCCCTACAAACAGGCGCCACTGCCCCCACC
>NW_011208251.1:0-786 GCF_000146605.3 Meleagris gallopavo
CTGCCCCATTGCTGTGTGTGGGGAACGTGGGGGCACGGAGCGGCTGAGGGGCTGCAGCTCTGAGCCCCCTCCCCAAGCCCATCTCCTGGTGCAGATCCCCATCCTGGTGCTGCCAGGCATGGCTGTGTGCTGTGGGGCACCACGCTGCTCCCTTCCCCTCCCAGCCCGTCTGCAGGCATTGTTCGCCACCTCCCGCCTTTCCACTCAGATGCTGTCACTCCAACCCTTAATTGAGGAGAAAAAAAAAGAAATATGAGGCTTTGGGAAAGGCAGCAAGGCTGTGCTGCAACTATGGGGCAGCTCTGTGGGGCTGCCTGTGCAGCCCCCCCACGTGCAAACCCATTTTGCATCCCCTGTTGGGAAAGGAGCAGATCCCTGGGCACCCTCCTGCTGCAGGGCAAACCCATTGCTTATTGCAGAGAGCCACAGATGTGCATGGATTGCAGCACTCCTGGTGCCCCTTGCAGTGTGCAGGTCCTTCTGTCCTCCAGTGCTGCTCTGCACTGAGCTCTGAGCATGGCTGGGTGTCCCGGGGGATGGGCGGGTGGTTATCCTGACAGCTTTGCAAACGACAGACATGCTGGGTAATTAAATGCTGCTTCATTTCACGTGCTGCTCCGAGGAACAGAGCCTGGGGCAGTGCATCAATTCCCTGCTCCTGCTGGAGTGAGCTGCCTGGGACTGCAGGATGGGCAAAGCCCAGCAGAAAGCACTGCGTTCTGTGCTTGGCATCGCCCTTCCTTGGGTGCAGGGCAGGTGGGGAAGCAGTGCAGCTGCAGCGTGGTT
>NW_011208252.1:0-795 GCF_000146605.3 Meleagris gallopavo
TTTGGATTTATTTGGGTTTAATTGCTTGCTCAACTGCATAACTTTTATAACTTTGTTAGTTTTGTTTTCCTTATGCAACCTGTTTAATCTCTTTTGTTTCAATTCCCCATCTATTAAGTGGGGCTGTAATTACTTTAGTAGTGACAATGATGATTCATTCATTAGAGATGAGGACAGCTAAGACTCTATGTTTATATCAGTACCTGTTGTCTTGTATTAAATTAAATCTACTTATCATAATAAATTTCTCCGTAGGGTAATGTTAAGCCATTCTAGCATCTCAATCATGTTCTAATGATACTAGGAATCAGGACAGTTTTATTGTTCTCTAGTTCTGGGCCCTGTATCCTCAGCCTCTCTGATACTCCTGTAACCATGCTGGAGCATAGAACAAGTAGTCAATGACTGAGACACAATGATTATCACATGCATACATTTCCTATCATGGGCAATCATCTGCTTAAATATATGATATAATGGCCGTGAAAAAAACCTGTTGCAGAGCGAGGGCAGTCCCATAAATCCTTTAAATCTTTGCTTTATTTCCAGCAAGAAGATCTGACAGGCAAAGAATTGAGCACACCAATTTAGGTAAAGTTATTCCTTAGTAACTTCTTTGCATGTCTGATCAGATTCTGACCTTGCTACCCTTTTAGAAATCCAGAGCTGGTTCTCTGAATTCAGACATTCTCCAGAATTTGACTGTTTCTTTGTATAAGAAGAGTATTTCCTCTAGAGGCTACATTGTTTTGGGGAAACAAAAAACTAAATACTTCCTTGTAGGTCTCTCAACAA
>NW_011208253.1:0-912 GCF_000146605.3 Meleagris gallopavo
CTTAGGTTGGATATGAGGAAGTTTTCAGCCAGAGGGTGGTGAGGCACTGGAACAGGTTGCCCAAGGAGGCTGTGGATGCCCCATCCCTGCAGGCATTCAAGGCCAGGCTGGATGTGGCTCTGGGCAGCCTGGGCTGCTGGTTGGTGACCTGCACACAGCAGGGGGTTGGGACTGGATGAGCATTGAGGTCCTTTTCAACCCAGGCCATTCTGTGATTCTATGAGAGATAGTGGCCTTAGAATTAAAAATTCAAAAATGAACAATTAAAAATCTGATGTAAAGCATCTGCAGCAGATGGGTACTGAAGCATGCCATGCTGCAGTCACCAGGGCACTGCCCCAGCTTCTCCAGTGTCTCCGAAGTGAGGGGAGCACTGAAACTAACTCTTAGTTCAAGGACATTGCTAGGGAGCCAGCCCTGAGTGCATACAGCTCTGGATCTGGTCACAGCACTGCCCTAATACTGCTCTTAATATTGCTTCCATCCTGGAGAGGCAGGCGCCCCATTCCAGTAGAACTTCTGGCACTGAGCACTGCTGCACAGAGTTCCCTTCTTTCAGGGTAAATCGATATCTCCTCTGTTAGCAGAGCTGCTGCTCAGCTGTCCTTCGTGATCCGCTCTGCAGGATGGCAGCAGTTTACAAAAAAAAAAAAATAATAAATAATAAAAAATCCTGGCAGGAATCTCTCGCAGCTGCAGATAGGAAATCTGCTAATGAAAACAGCACTTATTCTTGAATGTTTGCCATAATTTTTTATTGTATGGAACTCTTTAAACATTTTTCATCTGCTTTTAAATTTTATGTTTTTTCCAGACCAGAGAATGCTCTGAAAACTCAGTAGTCAAAAAGGAGTTTCTATAACTTAGGACAGCATATTGAAAATAACTGGGTAAAAAACATATTATATTCTT
>NW_011208254.1:0-418 GCF_000146605.3 Meleagris gallopavo
GGGGGCCGGGGGCCGGGGGCCTTACCCCAAGGCTGGCTGACGGGCTGCCGCAGGCTGGCGTGCTCCACCCGGCACACGTAGCTGTCCCCGCGCCGCGGGACGGTCTCCAGCACCACCAGCACCTGGTACGTCCAGTCCCCGTTCTGCATCACGTCCGTGGACACCACGCGCTCCGTCTCCTCGCGCCCGTTCAGGAACCACTTCACCTCGATCTCCGGCGGGTAGAAGCCCGTCACGTAGCACGCCAGGCGGTCCGTTTCGGGCAGGGAGCCCGACTGCAGCGCCGAGACCCGCACCTTGGGCTCCACTGCGGGGCACGGGGGGAGCGCTGCGGACCGACCGCCACAGCGCGGCGCGTGCCCGGCCGTCCGCGCTGTGCCCCGCGGCACTCACCGCTCCTCTGCACCGTGAAGGACTC
>NW_011208255.1:0-688 GCF_000146605.3 Meleagris gallopavo
CCGTTCTGCATCACGTCCGTGGACACCACGCGCTCCGTCTCCTCGCGCCCGTTCAGGAACCACTTCACCTCGATCTCCGGCGGGTAGAAGCCCGTCACGTAGCACGCCAGGCGGTCCGTTTCGGGCAGGGAGCCCGACTGCAGCGCCGAGACCCGCACCTTGGGCTCCACTGCGGGGCACGGGGGGAGCGCTGCGGACCGACCGCCACAGCGCGGCGCGTGCCCGGCCGTCCGCGCTGTGCCCCGCGGCACTCACCGCTCCTCTGCACCGTGAAGGACTCAATGACCCCGTAGTTGTGCCGGCAGGCCGTGTCCACTGCACCCCGTAGGTACTCGATAAACTCGGTGTTGCTGTTCAAGTACTCAGCAGACGGCTCTCCCAGCGGTGTATCGGCCACGAATTTCCCCACGTCGCTGTCGAAGTGCGTGAACTGCTGCCGGTTGTAGATGTACCTCTGCACAAGCCTCACCCGCTCGGTGCCGTTCAGGAAATGGCACTCAGATGAAGCAGAGAACTGGAACAACGCTGCGAGCAGAAGACACGGTCAGGGCTCACAGACGCCCCCCGCCAGATCCCCCGCCCCTCCCCGGCCCCGCTGCCCCCACAGCTGCTCTGCCCACCCCCTCCCGCCCTCCATCCCTCCGGAGCCCCGAGCGCCTCGCACGTCCACAAGGGCTCCGGGTGTTTC
>NW_011208256.1:0-549 GCF_000146605.3 Meleagris gallopavo
ATACATTACTTCAAACATGCTCATACAGTTTAACTGAAATTAAAGAGTGTGTGTCTGAACTTGGCTGCCTGTTAAAATTCCATGGTGAGTCAGGATCTTAGTGTATGAGCTGCTTTTGCAAAGGCTTGTTACTTAATTAACATAACCTCTTTTATGTCACTGTTGAACTTCAGAATAGTATTGAAATCCTCTACTTTAATCATTCAGTCTGAGAAAATAATTTGATTGTCATATGATGCGCTCCATGTCAGTAAGAACTCTGAAATGATCCCTTTTATCAGTACTGGGCCAAAACTCCACTATTCTCTGCATGCCTTAAGCAGTGAATATGACATACCTTGTGAAAAGATATGTATTTTGTGCGCAGTTTAAAATGCCAGATTTTGCTGCTGGACTGTATGGAAAGTAACATTGTGTTTTGTTCACAGAGGAATGCTGAATAATATCATAAAAAAGCAATCCTCCAGGATTAGGACCTACTTCACCTTACAAAGCACATTAGCCGTTACTTTTGAAATTGCCATTTTTGGAAGAAATAAACAATCAAAA
>NW_011208257.1:0-516 GCF_000146605.3 Meleagris gallopavo
AAGAAGTTCTTGTGCACATTTGTGCGGAACTTCCTATGCTGCAGTTTCTGGCCATTCCCCCTTGTCCTGACTCCACACACTGCTGAAAAGAGTCTGGCCTCACCATTCTGCCCTCCACACCTTAGATATTTATTCTTAGCCTCAAGGATTCCTCAGGAGAGGGCTAGTTATCATAGGCCCAAAGTGCTCCAGCTGGAATTGACAGAATCACTAAAGAGGTTGCAACATCTCACAGCTTTTAATTACTGCGTGTAGTCTTTTTAGTCCTTTTTTCCTTTTTTCCCTCCCAGGATAGGAAATTCTTCCTCCTCACTATCATTGTTTATTTTCTTCTAATTACTCTCAATTCATCTCTCTATTTATACTCAGTCAATTCCAGGTGATCCTTAGACAGCACCTCCACTTTGAGAAAATTTAGTCTATGAAGGACTCCTTCTAGCCAAACATCCTAAAATTCCAAGAAAATTTATATCCCCAAAATATTTGTTGATCTTCAATTTCTTTTCTTTTCTTTTC
>NW_011208258.1:0-488 GCF_000146605.3 Meleagris gallopavo
GGTAAAGACTGGCAAAAACACCCAGTTGTGACTGGGCTGGGGGCTCCCTGTATACTTGGCATCAATTAGCTCAGAAGGGGGTATTTCAAGGATCCCAAGGGGTATCAATGGGCATTTGAAATAGCTGCTGTACACACAGACAAAGTTAAGCAGCTCTCTGTCTTGCCTGGCCTGTCAGAAAATCCGTCTGTTGTGGGGCTGCTACGAGTAAAGGAGCAGCAGGTACAGATTGCTACAAAAACAGTGCAGTATCGCAAGGCAGTACCGCAAGAAGGCAGCACTGCACCAACAGGATTTAATGCAGGGATAGCTGCTGAGGGACAGTCTACATCACATGTGCCACAGTTTGTTGAAAAGTTTGCCGGCCAGACCAGGCAGGAACGGTGCAAAAATGCTGCTGAGAACATTCATAGCTGAGCTAATCCTGGTGCCCACCTCCGTGTTCTTGTTCTCCTTCTGCAGCTCTGTGATCAGCTCTGTGATCAGCT
>NW_011208259.1:0-532 GCF_000146605.3 Meleagris gallopavo
TTCAAATGACAGAATGGGTAAAAACAAGACTTTCCTGTTAGAATTATTACACCAGACATCAGTGAGAATTCCTAATTCAGTTCAGAGGAATTGTTCAGTATGTTTAGCTATTTACAGATCATTTATTCACCAAGTCACAGATCCTATGCAGGGTACTTTCAAAACTCTAGATAAATACTGATGAAAATGCAAGCAAGATATTTTGATCTTCCCTGTGCAATAAAACATCTCACAGAACACAGATGACCTCCAGCATTTTGTAATCATGGTTTTCTCTATTTTTATGATGGAAATGTACCTTATTCTATTTTTACTAGAAATAAGATTTTAAAATAATTATTGAATTATAGTTTAAGAATTAATCCTCAAAACAGAACTAGTGAAACACTTGTGACTTGATTCTGTTCTCTAACTAGGCATCTATTTCTCAGATCATGTGAAACTTGGAACCATGATTGTAACTGTTAGATAATTTTAGAACCAAAAATGCAGCCCTTCCCTTTTACATTCTCAAGTTGAAAACCTCTTTCCC
>NW_011208260.1:0-361 GCF_000146605.3 Meleagris gallopavo
GCCGTCCCCCCTCCCTCGGCCCCGTGACCCCGATCTTCAGGCTGACAGGCTGACGGATGGCAGCTCCCGCTGATGGACGATGTCCTTTGGCGGAGGGCCGGGCGGCCGAGGGCTCGGGGCAGCGCGGGGCGGCGGGGGGGGGCACGGATGGAGATTTGTCAACCTTTGAGCCCCGGAGGTGGGGAGGGAGAAAGTGCCCGGCCTGTCGGCAGTGATTGATACGCGATGGCTGTGATTAAATTGGCCTTAGCTAATGATAACTAACTAGTCAGGGGCTGACCTTTCCCTGATGGCGGGGGGGCCGGGAGCCGTGCTGCTATGGGTGTCGAGTGGGGACGTTTCTTCAGCCTGAGACAGCACT
>NW_011208261.1:0-650 GCF_000146605.3 Meleagris gallopavo
TTTAAGGTCTTCTCCAACCAGAGCAATTCTATGATTAACAAGCAAATACTGCAGTCAGCATTCAAATTCCTACTGAAATTCTGCTTCAGAAAGAGCAGTGGGATTGTGCTCAATGACTCAGATAGCTGAAAGAAAAATGTGAGAATGCATAATACAGCATGCAGTACTAAGTGTCAGCTTGAGTCATTTTACCTACACCACTGACACAAATGAAAACTTCTGAGGAGGAGTTAAAAAAAGAAAAAAAAAAGACTGAAGACAAGAGAAAAAAGCATTCAAAAAGGCAACTGCTGAACCAATTTGGAAAGGGGAACGAGAAAGGGGCACCTTCCTCCTCCCCTGTCCAACCATCAGACAAGAAAATGAGCCAAAGAAAAGAAGTTAGTGCATCAGGACACTTCACTCCTAGACTCTGCAGATGTAGAATAAGGAAGATGCCTTCTTTTCATTCCTTCTGAGTAAGGAAGGTTGGGTCTGTAGAATGCAGAGCACTGAGTCCATTCTGTTTTAAACCAGCTCTGAGAAAAACGCTAGATGGGATGCAAATCTGATAGCTCAGTTAGAATACCCTGAGAAATTCTTGTTCCCAGAAATAGAAAAAAATAGAAAGCACAAAAAGAAGAAAAATAGGATATTTGGTAAGAAGATTA
>NW_011208262.1:0-555 GCF_000146605.3 Meleagris gallopavo
AAAAAAAAAAACTTTTGACGTCCAATTCTATTATCCAGAATTCTCAGGAGGCTCAGCAGATGTCCACTGGTTTGGGGGTATTGCCGATCCACAAGCAAAGCAGCACCATACAAGTGCTGATGTCTCTCTTGGCTGGCTCGGAACAGGTGTTGCTCCTGCAGGGCTCCCTGGGCAATGTTGTACTCCAGCACTGAGCTGCGGCTCTTGACTGTGGATCTCCATCCAGCACGCAGAGTGGCGCAGGAAGAGGCATTGGGCTGGGTTTAAGGTAGTCCTGAGTGCTGCTGGAAGGATTCTGCGAGGTCCTAGCGCTCAGCCCTACCTGCTGCAATACAGAACCGCTTCCAGCGCCGGGCACAGCGCTTACTGCTCTGCGGCAGCGCGGGCGGGGGGGCACCGACCACAAAGAAACCACCGCGAGAATTATTTTTCTTTTCCCGTGGGCTGTGCTTCGGGACCCACTCAGCATCCCCCACGACCCTCCCCATATTTACACCCAAGTGGGCGCAAACTCAAATTGGCACTGCCAATGGGAAGTTTGGATAAATTTTATAT
>NW_011208263.1:0-411 GCF_000146605.3 Meleagris gallopavo
GTGGGGACCCCTGAGGGGTCGAGTGCCCCCATTGTGTCCCATTGTGTCCCATTGTCCCCCATTGTCCCCCATTGTCCCCCGTTGTGCCCCACTGTGTCCCATTGTCCCCACTGTGGGGGAACTGTGGGCGCTGGGTGCTGGTGTGGCTCTGGGTTTTGGGGCACCGATGGTTGGGTGCTGGTTGGTTCCCACTGCCGCCATTGGTTCCCTTCGGTTCCGTTTGTTTCCATTGGTTCCCACGGGATCGCATTGATTCCATTGGCTCCCATTGCTGCCCCTCAGTTCCTATTGGCTCCCATTGCTGCCCCTCAGTTCCCATTGGCTCCCATTGCTGCCCCTCAGTTCCCATTGGTTCCATTGCTGCCCCTCGGTTCCCATTGGCTCCCATTGCTGCCCCTCAGTTCCCATTGG
>NW_011208264.1:0-592 GCF_000146605.3 Meleagris gallopavo
CCAGCCGCATGGAATGGGGAATTCCCACAATAAGAGCATATTGATTATGCAGGCCACGCCCACTTTAAGCCTAACCCCTTTGCCATGAGCCACGCCCCCCATAGGCCACGCCCCCAACCCCCACCTATCGGAGAATTCCCGTAAGAGCATATTGATTATGCAAACTATGCTCCCTTTTAGCCACGCCCCCAACGGGCCACGCCCCCATCCACATCCAATGGGGAGTTCCCGCAATAAGAGCATATTGATTATGCAGGCCACGCCCCCAACTAAAGCCACGCCCCTTGTAGGCCGTGCCCCCCAAGCCCATCCAGTTGCGTGTTCCCATAATATGGACATACGGTCCCCAACAGGCCACGCCCACTTTATGCCACACCCATTCCCATTGGCCACGCCCACCTTAGGTCACGTCCATGGCCCCAGGTCACGCCCCAATAGGCCACGCCCCCCCAATAAGGAGATAATATGTACTCCATAGACCACGCCTATACCACTGGCCACGCTCTCCTTAGGCCACGCCCCCATAGACCACGCCCCTATTACAGTCCCATCCAATGGAGTTCTCTCAGTAGGCATCCGTAGTCCCATAGGC
>NW_011208265.1:0-517 GCF_000146605.3 Meleagris gallopavo
CCCATTCCCATTGGCCACGCCCACCTTAGGTCACGTCCATGGCCCCAGGTCACGCCCCAATAGGCCACGCCCCCCCAATAAGGAGATAATATGTACTCCATAGACCACGCCTATACCACTGGCCACGCTCTCCTTAGGCCACGCCCCCATAGACCACGCCCCTATTACAGTCCCATCCAATGGAGTTCTCTCAGTAGGCATCCGTAGTCCCATAGGCCACGCCCACAAGGGCTAAGACCACGCCCACTTCTTCAGACCACGCCCCCCCTCAGGTCAAGCCCTCTAATAGGCCTCACACTCCTTTAGGCCACGCCCCTAGCGCTTGGGCCACGCCCACTGGCCACCACCCCACCCCCCACCTGCTCCCATCCAATCAAGAGAGTTTTGAGGCTCTTTCGTGTTAGTGCAGCTCATTTGCATTGGCCACGCCCATTTGCATTGCCCACGCTCCTCCGCTGGGATGTGCCCACTCCAATTGGCTCCGCCTACTTTGGCCCCGCCCACCCACAGGCCACGC
>NW_011208266.1:0-561 GCF_000146605.3 Meleagris gallopavo
TGAGGGTGACGGAGCACTGGAACAGGCTGCCCAGGGAGGTTGTAGAGTCTCCTTCTCTGGAGATATTCAAGTCTTGCCTGGACGCCTACCTGTGCGACCTGGTGTAGGGAACCTGCTTTGGCAGGGAGTTTGGTCTCAATGATTTCTAGAGGTCCCTTCCAACCCCTACAATTCTGTGATTCTGTGAAAATTCTCTCCCTGTGCATCAGACTCCCAAAGCAAGGGCCAAGTGCACATGTGCATGGGCAAGTGGTGTCCTCACACATTCACACCCATGTGCACTGCAATAGACATGCTCTTGTGGAATGCAGCTTTTCAAATTTGTGCATACAACTGATGTTGGTATGGGCCACGAAATTCCTTCTCTGCCTCACTGAAAGCAGAATTCAGCATGCATGGCACAATGGGATTGCCATCTTGATCCAGACTTTTAGATGACATAAATCCAATATATCAAACAATAAATAACACAAAGCAGATAAGAATCTACCTAGTTCAAAAGAACATGCCAAACATTTTGACTTAGCTTTCCACAATCAATTATTAAAAAAAAAAACAACA
>NW_011208267.1:0-666 GCF_000146605.3 Meleagris gallopavo
TTAATTTGGCAGGATAATATAGTGCAAATTATTTGTATGTTTCAAAAAGACAAAAAAG
The DNA here is from genome assembly GCF_000146605.3 of Meleagris gallopavo. Lineage (NCBI taxonomy): Eukaryota > Metazoa > Chordata > Aves > Galliformes > Phasianidae > Meleagris > Meleagris gallopavo. Next base: position 59 of record NW_011208267.1, read on the forward strand.
CGTGACATTGTACAGATCAGAGGCCATATGATGGCTGCTTGGGGGAAAGCTGTTGAAATGTCACGCTGCTGCCGTCACAGAGGGTTGTACATATCTTTTTGTTCTTTTTTCCTGCTGCCATACTGTATGCAGTACTGCAAGCTGATAACGTTGGTTTGTTACGTAGTGTGCTTTATGTCCCTCTCCTTCTATCACCCTACATTCCAGCATCTTACCTTCATATGCAGTAAAAGAAAGAAAGGAAGAAAAAAAAAGAACTTAAAAAAAAAAGAACTAAAAAAAAAAACAAAAAAAAAACAAAAAAAACGTTTAAGTACAGTTTTTTTCGTTATTAACTTCGTATAATGTATGCTATACGAAGATATTACGATCCTAGTAGAAGGCATTACCTTTGTTTCATAATCATTAAAGAGAAATGGACATGATTTCCGGACGACTCTTCTGACCTGTTTCCCATCTAATCTCATCTGAAGTCGGATTAATTTTCCTCTAAGAGCGCTCATTTCTCTCCTGTCTTCATTAACAGGCTCTAGGCGTTCTGTCAGATTTCTGTAATCATACAGGAGAGTCCCACCTACAGAACTTTGAGACTATCTTAAGGTTTTCAA
>NW_011208268.1:0-448 GCF_000146605.3 Meleagris gallopavo
GACAGGGTGAGGGATCCAGACATTGGGATGAGGAATCCTGGAACTGGGATGAGGGATTCAGGTGGGCAGGACGGGACCTTGGGGACAGGACTAAGGACCCTAGTAATGGGATGAGGGACCCAGATGTCAGGACAAGAGACCTAGGAGGGGATCCAGGCACTGGGACAAAGGACTGAAGTGGCCAAGGGGGGACCTAAATGGCAGAGAAAGGACCCAGGTGGCCACGAAGGGGATGGAGGTGTCCAAGAAAGGACCCGAACACCGGGGGGAAGGGACCCAGACAACACGGGTGGTGCGAAGGGAGCCAGGAATCCAGGAGGGGGACTCAGGTGGCCTCACCTGCCAGCTGTCACTGAGCTCCTTCACCTGCTGCTGCAGCTCCGTCAGCGACTTGACGGCCTCAGCCTCGCGCAGCGCCAGCGCCTGCAGCTCCTCCTGCAGCCTCACC
>NW_011208269.1:0-357 GCF_000146605.3 Meleagris gallopavo
ACGAAGGGGATGGAGGTGTCCAAGAAAGGACCCGAACACCGGGGGAAGGGACCCAGACAACACGGGTGGTGCGAAGGGAGCCAGGAATCCAGGAGGGGACTCAGGTGGCCTCACCTGCCAGCTGTCACTGAGCTCCTTCACCTGCTGCTGCAGCTCCGTCAGCGACTTGACGGCCTCAGCCTCGCGCAGCGCCAGCGCCTGCAGCTCCTCCTGCAGCCTCACCACGTTGTCCTCGTCTGGCAGCAGGCTGTTCCTCTGCAGGACACGGGGGCATCAGGGGGACGGAGGACCCCCAGGGACAGAAGATCCCCAGGGACAGAGGACCCCCAGGGACAGAAGATCCCCGAGGGATAGGAA
>NW_011208270.1:0-481 GCF_000146605.3 Meleagris gallopavo
CATTTTTTGGGGGACAGATTGGGGAAAACCCAACTATCCAACTTTACGACTCGCATCCCACACTGCAGAAAACTCTACAGCAACTTCCATCTCCATCACTGCAAATACACACACGGGGACATATGCTAGCAATACACACATGCAAAGGCACATAAAGGAACATACGTGGCTCTGGGCAGCCTGGTCTGCTGGTTGGCGACCCTACACATAGCAGGTGGGTTGAAACTAGATGATCACTGCAGTCCTTTTCAACCCAGGCCATTCTATGATATGCACATATAACACCCCCAATAACTGCATTAACACTTCGCTCCAACTCCCATTGACTTCTGCAGAGTTGAGGAAGTTGGGACAGCAGTCACATAAAGCCCCAATGCACTTTCCCAGCCCTGCACACTCCCTGCAGTGCATCCCATGAATGCAGCAGCAGAAAGAACACAAGGAGGGTATTGAGAACTGCAGGAAAAAAAAAGAAAAAGAA
>NW_011208271.1:0-399 GCF_000146605.3 Meleagris gallopavo
ACAGCAGTCACATAAAGCCCCAATGCACTTTCCCAGCCCTGCACACTCCCTGCAGTGCATCCCATGAATGCAGCAGCAGAAAGAACACAAGGAGGGTATTGAGAACTGCAGGAAAAAAAAGAAAAGAAAAAAAAAGTAAGGGGAATAAAAAAAAAAGACGTCCAAACAGGATCTGAGTGATGAAACAGAAATTGCCACATTTCAAAGAAATTCGGATAACCCAGCTGGCCAGACCTTGAGAAAATAACAGTTCGCCTAAGGTAGCGATGGGCTCCTTGTTGCAGAGAGCAAAGCGAGCCACGTTGTCCAAAAGAAGCCTGGAAAAATCCAGACTCTACGTGACCTGACTTACTTATTGCACAGGAAACTGCATGGAAGGAGGAAGGGGGGGAGGAATAA
>NW_011208272.1:0-365 GCF_000146605.3 Meleagris gallopavo
TCCCCAAGGCCTCCGTGTCCCCATTGTGCCCAGGGACACCACGTCCCCCATGGACACCACGCCCCCAATGTCCCCAAGGCCTCCGTGTCCCCTGATGTCCCCAAGGGCTCCGTGTCCCCATTGTGCCCTATGGACACCACGTCCCCAATGTCCCCAAGGGCTCTGTGTCCCCAGATGTCCCCCATGGACACCACGCCCCCAGTGTCCCCAAGGGCTCCGTGTCCCCAGATGTCCCCCAAGGACACCACGTCCCCACTGTCCCCAAGGGCTCCGTGTCCCCATTGTGCCCCAGGGACACCACATCCCCCATGGACACTACGCCCCCAGTGTCCCCAAGGGCTCCGTGTCCCCAAATGTCCCCCATG
>NW_011208273.1:0-314 GCF_000146605.3 Meleagris gallopavo
CCACGCCCCCAGTGTCCCCAAGGGCTCCGTGTCCCCAGATGTCCCCCAAGGACACCACGTCCCCACTGTCCCCAAGGGCTCCGTGTCCCCATTGTGCCCCAGGGACACCACATCCCCCATGGACACTACGCCCCCAGTGTCCCCAAGGGCTCCGTGTCCCCAAATGTCCCCCATGGACACCACGTCCCCAATGTCCCCAAGGGCTCCGTGTCCCCATTGTGCCCAGGGACACCACGTCCCCAGTGTCCCCAAGGCCTCCGTGTCCCCATTGCGCCCAGGGACACCACGTCCCCGGTGTCCCCAAGGCCTCCGTG
>NW_011208274.1:0-306 GCF_000146605.3 Meleagris gallopavo
CCCCACTTGTACTCAGTACTGATGAAGCAGCTTCTCTTCTAGTTTAATAATGCTGAATTGTGAGTATCCCATATTGCATTTCCACCTTTCAGGTTGCCAAGGCATCTTCCTTGCTCTTTAGTCATGCAAAGCAAGGAAGGGTTCAAGACGTTTTCAAGCAGGAGAGAGGGGGGTGGTACTTCTAAGAGGCTGCTCCAACCTGGTGCGTCATGTCATAGCAAGGAAGGCAGTGGTAAGACTTATGTGAGGGGCTCAGTTACACATCAAGGAGGTAAGCTACAGCCTTGCTTGACTGGAATGAGTAGG
>NW_011208275.1:0-334 GCF_000146605.3 Meleagris gallopavo
CATGTGCCTCCTTTCCCCCCAGTGCTCTCGGAGTCGGGCACGGCTCAGTTCCGACGCTACGAGGAAATCGACAAAGCGCCGGAGGAGCGGGCGAGGGGCATCACCATCAACGCGGCCCACGTGGAATATTGCACGGCCCACCGGCACTACGCCCACACCGACTGCCCCGGCCACGCCGACTACGTCAAGGTCTGACCCCAAAATCCATGCTTCTGGCCCAAATTCTGCTCCTTCTGGCCCCAATTCTGCTCCTCCTGGGCTCCATTGGGCTCTTTTGGCCCCAATTCTGCTCCTCATGGCCCCAATTCTGCTCCTTCTGGGCTCTACTTCCCTC
>NW_011208276.1:0-346 GCF_000146605.3 Meleagris gallopavo
GAGAGGAGAGGAAGCCGGTGCAGTGAATGGAGAGGAGAGGAGGGGAGAAGAAAAGAGAGGAGAGGAGAGGAGAGGAGAGGAGAGGAGTGGGGAGGAGAGGAGAGAGAAGGAGAGGAGAGGAGAGGAGAAAAGAAGAGAAGAGAGGAGAGGGAGGAGAGCAGAGAAGAGGAGAGGAGAGGAATGCGATGCAGTGAAAGGAGTGGAGAGAAAAGGAGAGAAGAGGAAAGGAGAGGAGAGGAGAGGAGAGAAATGGAGGAAAGGGGATTGGAGGAAGGCAATAGAGGAGAGGAGAGAAGAAAAGAGGAGAAGAGAGAAGAGGAGAGGAGAGGAGAGGAGAGGAGAGGAG
>NW_011208277.1:0-608 GCF_000146605.3 Meleagris gallopavo
GACAGGGGGTGGCAACCGGGGTGACAATGGGGGTGGCAGTGGGTGACAATAAGGGTGACACTGGGGGGTGACAATGCGTGACACTGGAGAAGTGACAATGGGTGACAATGGGGGTGACAGTGGGTGACAATGAGAGTGACAGTAGGGGGGTGACAATGGGTGACACTGGGGGGGTGACAATGGGTGACAATGGGGATGGCAGTGGGTGACAATGGGGTGACACTGGGGGGGTGACACTGGGTGACAGTGGGGGTGATAATGAGGGTGACAAAGTGGGTGACAGTGGGGGTGACACTGGATGTGACAATGGAGGTGACTGTGGGTGACACTGGGGGTGACACTGGGGGTGACAATGAAGGTGATAATGAGGGTGACACTGGGTGACAGTGGGAGTGACAATGAGGGTGACAGGGGGGTGACACTGGGGGTGGCATTGGGGGTGACAGTGGGGATGACAATGGGTGACACTGAGGGTGACAATGGGTGACGGTGAGGGTGACACTGAGGATGACAGTGGGTGACACTGGGGGTGACAAAGGGATGACAGTGGGTGACAGTGGGTGACACTGTTGGTGACAATGGGTGACGGTGGGGGTGACAATGGGTGA
>NW_011208278.1:0-428 GCF_000146605.3 Meleagris gallopavo
CCCCCCATGGCTCCGTGCTCCATTTCCATCCCCTCCGGGGGGGGTCCATAAAATCCATCATAGTAACCCTGGGGGGGGGCGGCGCCGGGGGGCAGCAGGGCACCGTGGGGGGACCCCTCAGGGCTGTAGGGCATCATGGGGGGACCCGGCCCCATGGGCATGTCGGGATGCATGTCGGGATGCATGTCGGGATGCATGTCGGGATGCATGTCGGGGTGCATGTCGGGATGCATGTCAGGGTGCATGTCGGGATGCATGTCAGGATGCATATCGGGATGCATATCGGGATGCATGTCAGGATGCATGTCAGGATGCATGTCGGGATGCATGTCGGGATGCATATCGGGGTGCATGTCGGGGTGCATGTCGGGGTGCATGTCGGGATGCATGTCAGGGTGCATGTCGGGGTGCATGGGGCCGCCCATGGG
>NW_011208279.1:0-588 GCF_000146605.3 Meleagris gallopavo
TTGGATCCTCAATAGATTTTCAATGGAATTATTGGCTCTTGAAGAATTAAACAGCTTAAATCTCTGTATAAACCAGATTTTAAAACTAGAATTATAAAGTGTGCGTGAATCATATAAATATGTAAGTTGTTTATGCATATATATTCCATTCAGGCTGAGGGAGCTGTGCTTGTTCAGCCTAGAGAAGAGAAGGCTGTAGAGTGACCTCACTGCAGCCCTCCAGTACCTAAAGGGAGCCTATAAACAAGAGGAGAGCTGACTCTTTACAAGGGTAGATAATGGCAGGACAAAGGGAAATGGTTTTAAGTTGAAGGAGGGAAGATTTAGGTTGGATGTCAGGGGGAAGTTCTTTACTTATGAGAGTGGAGAGGTGCTGGAACAGGCTGCCTAGAGAGGTTGTGGATGCCCCATCCCTGGAGGTGTTCAAGGCCAGGTTGGATGGGGCCCTGGGCAGCCTGGTCTGGTATTAAATATGGAGGTTGGTGGCCCTGCCTGTGGCAGGGGGTTGGAGATTCATGATCCTTGAGGTCCCCTCCAACCCATTCTGAGGCATTCTGTGATTCTGTGATTCCACATGCAACAGTTAAG
>NW_011208280.1:0-307 GCF_000146605.3 Meleagris gallopavo
AGTGACTAAGTGGGGAATGATAAAACTAGCCAAGATAACTTTTCCACAGACCACAGCTGAGTTTCCAGACAGATTAGCTAGAGGGTATTTGTCCTGTACTCTTTCCATTATTAATATACACGTAAGATGAGACTGATTTTACAAACACCACATTTAGGTAAGCACCTTTTAAAAAAGTAAACAAAAAGAAGAAACAAACAAAGACCTACACGTAAGATCCCCTGCAATTGAGAAGGTATAGCTACTTACTATTCAGGCTATGTAGTCACAGAAGAAATGGGATCCCAGGTCTTCTCACAGCGCGCGC
>NW_011208281.1:0-792 GCF_000146605.3 Meleagris gallopavo
AGTTATTTTAAAGAGTCAAAGAGTCAGGAACTATATATTTAGTGTTGGATGTACACTTTTGTATCATTGCCATGCACTAAAGATGAAATAATATTTGGGAACTTTGTCACAGCTGAACCTAGAAACGAAGTTGGAATGAAAAGACTTACTTTCCATTCACAAGAAAAAAAAGAAAAAAAAAAAAACTAAAGTTTTGAAATAAGATACCAAATGGAAAATGATCACTTCAGGTACTTCTAATGAGTGGAATAGAACGAAGATTCTTTCTGGGAATTGTGAACTGAAACAAAACAGAAAGAAAAAATATTGTTTTAAAGTTTGAGGTATAATACCATCATTGGAGGTAGTAAGGGTCATCGTTGGTGGTGCAGTCTGGCTGGAGACCTGTAACCAGTGGTGTCCCCCAGGGGTCTGTGCTGGGTCCGGTCTTGTTCAACATCTTCATCAATGACCTTGATGAGGGGATAGTGGCCACCCTCAGCAAGTTTGCTGATGATACAAAGTTGGGAGGATTGGCTGACACGCCTGAAGGCTGTGCTGCCATTCAGCGAGACCTGGACAGGCTGGAGAGCTGGGCAGTAAGAAACCGGATGAGGTTCAACAAAAGCAAGTGTCGGGTCTTACACCTAGGGAGGAATAATTGCATGCACCAATACAGGCTGGGGGATGAGCTGCTGGAGAGGAGCTCTGCAGAGAGGGACCTGGGCGTCCTGGTGGACGACAGGTTGGCCATGAGCCAGCAGTGTGCCCTCGTGGCCAAAAAGGCCAATGGCATTCTGGGGTGCATTAAGA
>NW_011208282.1:0-351 GCF_000146605.3 Meleagris gallopavo
ATAGGGACTGACCCCATAGGGACACCCAGAGACTCCATAGAGACCCATAGGGGCCCCATAGGGATTGACTCCATAGGGCACCCGAAGGTGCCGTCACCTGAGCCGTCACGTTGTGGGCGGTGGGCTCTGGGAAAGGGGGGGGGGATTAGGGGATCCTGTAGGGATTGACCCTATAGGGACTGACCCCATAGGGAGCCAGAAACCCATAAAGGCACGCAGAGACTCCATAGAGACCCATAGGGACCCCATCGGAACATGCAGGGACGCATAGGGACAGACCCCATAGGGACCTCATAGGGGATCCAGAGGGAACATTGTGGGACCCCCAGGATCCCCCCAGCCCCCCTTTAA
>NW_011208283.1:0-568 GCF_000146605.3 Meleagris gallopavo
ATTTAAAAAAAAAAATGCAAGGGCAAAATGCAAAGAAATGCAAAATCGCCGCCGCCAAAAACGCAACATCGCCGACTCCGAAAATGCAACAACGCCAACCCTGAACTGCAAAGCTGACCCCAAGGAATGCAGAACGCCGCCACCCCTTAAAAGAGGCGAAATGTCACCCCCCAAAAATGCAGCATCGACCCCGAGCAACGCAGGCTTGAGCCCCAAAAATGGAACACCAAAGTGCAAAGTTCCCGTGGTGCTGCGGGCGTTGCCGGGCGCGTTGCACAACGCGCGGTGCCAAAGGAGAGCGGCACAGCGGGTGGGAATGGGCCCAGGAGGGAAACTGCCCCAAAAAGAGCCACAAAACCCATAAAAGCGCCACAAAACAGAACCTCTGGGAAGGGCCAACGCTCGGAGCAACGCGGCGCGGCGCAGCCTGGCACCATCCCAGTGCCATCCCAGTGCCATCCCAGTGCCATCCCAGTGCCATCCCAGCGTGCCCCATCTCTGCACCGGCAGCAGCGCGGCTCTCGGGATGCAGAGTGACCCCATTTGTGCCCCCCGCCCACCCCACACT
>NW_011208284.1:0-459 GCF_000146605.3 Meleagris gallopavo
ATGCCCAGCTGTGTGCCCAGCCATGTGCCCAGCTCTGTGCCCAGCTGTGTGCCCAGCACTGCTCAGTTCTGTGCCCAGCTGTGTGCCCAGCTCCGTGCCCAGTTCTGTGCCCAGCTCCATGCCCAGCTGTGCCCCCAGCTCTGTGCCCAGTTCTGTGCCCAGCTCCATGCCCAGCTGTGTGCCCAGCCCTGTGCTCAGCTCCGTGCCCAGCTGTGTGCCCAGCACTGCTCAGTTCTGTGCCCAGCTCTGTGCCCAGCTCCTTGCCCAGTTCAGTGCTCAGCTCCATGCCCAGCTGTGCCCAGTTCTGTGCCCAGCTGTGCCCAGCTCCATGCCCAGCTGTGTGCCCAGCACTGCTCAGTTCTGTGCCCAGCTGTGTGCCCAGCTCCGTGCCCAGTTCTGTGCCCAGCTCCATGCCCAGCCCTGTGCCCAGCCATGTGCCCAGCCGTGTGCCTAGCTGTG
>NW_011208285.1:0-926 GCF_000146605.3 Meleagris gallopavo
ATCACTTTCTGGGAAATGTTCCTTTCTCTAAAGGCAGAAGGAAAGAGGTGAACACCCAAAAGCAGCCCCAGCGCTGCTCGTCCCATTGCAGGGACACCCGCGGGCCTCCGCGATCCCGCTGCTCAGCGTCGGGCTTAGTTCGCATCTCTCTGTATTAAGGCAGCGAAACGCCGGGAACCGCCGCTCTTCGGACTGTCGGAATAAAGTACTTCGGGGAGATGCGCGGGGGGCTGCAGCGCGCACAAAAGCAGAGCCACTGATGAGACCGCATCTTGCGGGTCCTTATAATTTAGGGCCACTTTCAGAAAAAAAAAAAAATATCCAAAACACTGCAGAGGCTAAGTGTCGCTCGCAGACTGAGCCCAGAGCTGAGGGCAGAGCTGATTATTTATTTATTTTCCCTCCCTAGTTAACATTTGGCCCAGCAGTCGCCCTGACGCGCCCTCTCCCTTCTCCTCCGGAGCCGCCGCATTCGGGCGACATTCGCAGTGTTTCGGTGGTTTGGAAACCCCCGCCCGGCCGCGCAGCTTCTCCCCCTCCCACCTCTACTTACTGGGCGGGGGCGGCGAGAAGCGGGGGCTCTGCATCCAGGGGCTCCGCTCCGGCTTTTCGGGGCTCTCGGCCTTGAGCAGCGCATCCTCGGGCAGTTTGCCCAGCGCCCCGACGGACGGGAAGTGGCCGCCGAGAGGCAGCGGCGACGTCGGTGCCTCCGTCGTCAGAGAGCCGAGGTTGGCTCGGGCGGAGCCCAGCGTGGGCGCGGAACCCTCGGGGCCGTCTCTGCCGCCCGGCGGCTTCCTGCGGTCGGCCATGAGCGCTTCCACGCTGAAAGGCAACGGGGAAGGGGACACCTTGGGTTTGTCGCTCTCCTCCTCGCCGCCGCCCATCGCCGCCGCGACGGGGAGGCCGCCGCCGGGCTTGCTGAAGGC
>NW_011208286.1:0-410 GCF_000146605.3 Meleagris gallopavo
GTCCCCAACGTCCCCCATGTCCCCAAATGCCCCCGTATGTCCCCCCACATCCTCCAATGTCCCCAACATCCCCCAGTATCCCCAGTGTCCCCAACGTCCCTAATGTCCCCCAATGTCCCCAACATCCCCCATATGTCCCCCAATGCCCTCCAATGTCCCCCCACATTCCCCAATATCCTCAGTGTCCCCAATGTCCCCAATGTCCCCAAATGCCCCCGTATGTCCCCAATTTCCCCAGATGCCCCTGTATGTCCCCCATGTCCTCAAATGCCCCCGTATGTCCCCCCACATCCCCCAATATCCCCAATGTCCCCAACGTCCCCAACATCCCCCATGTCCCCAAATGCCCCCGTATGTCCCCCCACATCCTCCAATGTCCCCAACATCCCCCAGTATCCCCAGTGTCCCCA
>NW_011208287.1:0-444 GCF_000146605.3 Meleagris gallopavo
AATTAAGCTTGACGAGCCGCCAGCTCTCCTTAATTGGGCTTAATTGCGCTTTCCTGCAGATGTTTCCTATGGGGCGGATTTGGGGTCAGTTGTGGGGTCGGGTTCCCCTTACGGGAACCTCGCAGGACTCCAAGCTCACTGCCTTTATTCCTGTTTGCATTTCGAGTTCTGTTGCATATTTTTATTATTTATATTTTATTTCTATGGGTTTTTTTTATTTTATTTCTGTTTTTTATATTTTAATTTCTATTTAATTTCTGTTTTATTGCTATTTTTCCATTTATTTCTGTTTTATTTCTATTTTTTATATTTTTATTACTATTTTATTGCTATTTCTATATTTTAATTTCTATTTCATTTCTATTTTTATTTCTATTTTTTATATTTTATTTCTATTTTATTGCTATTTCTATATTTTAATTTCTATTTTTATTTCTATTTTTT
>NW_011208288.1:0-492 GCF_000146605.3 Meleagris gallopavo
AAAAGGGATAAAAACGGTGGAAGAAGTGTGGGGAAAAAAGCAAGAAAGTGGCTGGAAAAATTTGGGAAACGGGAGGAAAAAAGGATATAAAAATGGAGAAAAAAAAGCTGGAAAAGCGCAGGAAAAAAGGCAGAGGAGAAAGATAAGGAAAAAAAGGGGGGGAAAGGGTAGGGAGAAAAAGGAGGTGAAAAAAGAGGAGGAAAAAAGGAGAAAAAAAGGAGGAAAAAACGGGGAGGAAAAAGGCGGGAAAAAGGTTGGAAACGGGAGGAAAAAAGAAAGGGACAAAAAAAGGGGTGGGAATGGAAAGGGAAAGAAGTGGGAAAGTGAGAAAAAAGGAGGAAAAAACAGGGGAAAAGGCGGGGCAAATAAAGGGGGAAATAAAGGGGCTACTATGGAAAGGGAGAAGAGTGGAAAAGAGAGGAGACGAGAAAAGGGGGAGACGAGAAAAGGGGGAGACGAGAAAAGGGGGAGACGAGAAAAGGGGGAGACGAG
>NW_011208289.1:0-501 GCF_000146605.3 Meleagris gallopavo
GTTTTGGGGCTGAAAATGCCTTTTTTGGGATCAATGTAATTTTGGGGCTGAAAATGGCATTTTTGGGGGCAAAAAATCCCATTTTGAGGGCTAAAAATGCCTTTATTTGGGATCAGGGACCCCATTTTGGGGCTGAAAATCCCAATTTCGGCAGCCGGAAATCCCATTGCAAACGATATGCAAACGACATGCAAATGAGGCACAGCTCCCTGCACTCCTTGTCCCAAAACGCCCCTTTTTTTCCCCCAAACCCGTGATGACGTCACAACCCCACCCTTTCCGTCCCAATTTCTGCTTTTTTCCACCCAAAGTGGAAGGAGGAACCAAAACCGATCGCGGAGCTTCCCGAGGGCGTTAATGAGCCGGCGTTAATTAGCGCCAATTAACGAGGTGAGCGGAGGAGGGGCGAAAAAAACGCCGAGTTTGGGGCTCTGAAGCCTCGTTTTTGGGGCAAAAAAATCCGATTTTGGGGCTCAGGGATGAAAATGTGGGAGTTTGGGG
>NW_011208290.1:0-323 GCF_000146605.3 Meleagris gallopavo
ACGGGTATTTGTGGGAGATAAAAGGGTATTTTCGTGTAAAAACAGGTATTTCTGGGAGAAAAAGGGGTATTTTCGTGTAAGATAGGTATTTCCTGGAAGAAAAAGGGGTATTTTCGTGTAAAAACAGGTATTGGTGGGAGAAGAAGGGTTATTTTTGTGTAAAAACCGCTTTTTCTCAGACAAATACCTCTTTTTACAGGTATATCTCACCTGCATCCCCACATCCCCCCCGTGTCCCCACATCCCCCATTCTTCCACATCCACCCCCATATCCCCACATCGCTGTGCCCACGTATCCCCACATCCCCCGTGTCCCCATATCC
>NW_011208291.1:0-333 GCF_000146605.3 Meleagris gallopavo
ATGTGAAGGAAAAGTGTGGGAAAGGATAAGGAAAGGGGCGGGAAAAAGACAGAAAACAGAAAAAGAAGGGGCTCGAAAAAGTCAGGAAAGTGGAGGAAAATAGGATAAAAAAAGACAGGAAAGGGGAGGGAAAGAGGTGGCAAAAGGAAGGGAAAAGGGCGGGAGGAAGGTGGGAAGAAGGCGGGATGGGGAGAGAAAGAAGTGAGAAAGTGGTGGGAAAGGGGAGGGAAAAAGGCAGGAAAGGGGAGGGAAAAAGGCAGGAAAAAAGGCAGGACGGGGGTGGGAAAAACAAGAAAATAGAAGGGAGAGAAATAGAAGGGAGAGAAATAGAAG
>NW_011208292.1:0-785 GCF_000146605.3 Meleagris gallopavo
TGAGGTTCGACAAAAGCAAGCGTAGGGTCTTACACGTAGGGAGGAATAATTGCATGCACCACTACAGGCTGGGGGATGAGCTGCTGGAGAGGAGCTCTGCAGAGAGGGACCTGGGCGTCCTGGTGGACGACAGGTTGGCCGTGAGCCAGCAGTGTGCCCTCGTGGCCAAGAAGGCCAATGGCATTCTGGGGTGCATTAAGAAGAGCGTGTCCAGCAGGTGGAGGGAGGTGATCCTCCCCCTCTACTCTGCCCTGGTAAGGCCTCATCTGGAGTGCTGTGTCCAGTTCTGGGCTCCCCAGTACAAAAAGGACAGGGATCTCTTGGAAAGAGTCCAGCGGAGGGCCACAAAGATGGTGAAGGGCCTGGAGCATCTCCCCTATGAAGAAAGGCTGAGTGAACCGGGTCTGTTTAGTCTTGAGAAAAGAAGACTGAGAGGGGACCTGATCCAGGTTTATAAATATCTGAGGTGTGGCGGCCATAGCGGTGAGGCCAGTCTCTTTTCAGTGGTACGTGGAGACAGGACGAGGGGAAACGGACATCAGCTGCAGTAGAGGAAGTTTTGCACCAATGTGCACAAGAACTTCTTCACGGTGAGGGTGACGGAGCACTGGAACAGGCTGCCCAGGGGGGTTGTGGAGTCTCCTTCTCTGGAGATATTCAAGTCTCGCCTGGACGCGTACCTGTGCGGCCTGGTGTAGGGAACCTGCTTTGGCAGGGGGGTTGGTCTCGATGATCTCCAGAGGTCCCTTCCAAGCCCTACAGTTCTGTGATTCCGTGATTGTGTG
>NW_011208293.1:0-372 GCF_000146605.3 Meleagris gallopavo
ACAGGCCTGGGGAGGAGTGGCTGGAAAACTGCCTGACGGGAAGGGACCTCGGTCCGGCAGTGGGTCAGGTCATGACGTGACAACAGGACAGCATGGACAGTTGTGATGCTACTTTATTTATTGGCACAGCACAGCATGGGAAAGCCCCGGGTGATGCCAGCAGTGGTTCTCTGGCTGTCAGATGATGCCCCAAACCCACACGCCGGGGGTGCTCCCACCTCCTGACTGATGGTGGAGAGGAGTGGGAGGGCAGAGGTGATGCTGGGGTGGTCTGGGGGCTGCTGTGCCTGTCGTACTTCCCCCAAGGAGTGGTTTTACAGGTGTTGCATGGTGACCCCCCGAGGGGGCCGCTCCCAGCTCCTGAAGGACGGT
>NW_011208294.1:0-545 GCF_000146605.3 Meleagris gallopavo
TTCCTGGCAGAAAATGTCGGATTTTTGCAAGAAACCTGGTATTTCTGAGAGAAAATCTGACCTTTTGGGGAGAAATGTGTTATTTCTTGGAGATAATGTCATAATTTGGGGAGAAAACTGGTATTTCTGGGAGGAAATGTTTTATTTTTGTGGAGAAAATGGGTATTTCTGGGAGATAGCGACATTTTTCTGGGAGAAAAGTGCCATTTTTTGCAGAAATGCCGTATTTTCAGGGAGAAACCTGAGATTTGTCGTAGAAACTCTCGTATTTCTGGGAGAAAGCGGGGATTTCTGGTAGAAAATATCATATTTCTGGGGAGAATACTGCAACTTCGGGGAGAAAAGGTCATATTTTGGGGAGAAAAGCTGGTATTCTGGGAGAAAATATATTTCTGAGAGACAACTGCAATTTCGTGGAGAAAACACCATGTTTCTGGTTGAAATATGGGATTTGTGGGAGAAAAGTGCAGTTCCTGGCAGAAAATGGTGTACTTTTGGGGAGAAACGTGGAATTTCTGGGAGAAAATGGCGTATTTTTGCGAGAA
>NW_011208295.1:0-539 GCF_000146605.3 Meleagris gallopavo
ATCCCTCTGCTAGCAGATGGGGACTCTGGCACAAAGCAGCAGGTGCATTTGCCCAGGGCACTGTGACAGCGCAGTAGCAGGGCAGTGAGAGGAATCATTGCTGGAGGTGGATCTGCTTCCCAGCCCTCATCTCCCAACCTCCAGCACCCGCCGCAGCCCTGCACGTGGATTTCCTCTGCTTGCATCTCTGCTGTGCTCCCCACAGCTGTCGGGCAGCACACTCACACAGCCAAAGCACGCATGTTTGTGGCCCTTGATCACGTTGTGCAGCTCTGCACAAGGCTGCACTGGGGCTTGGGACTCTTTGCCTAAGGGATTGCTTTCCTTAAGCCCAGCTGGTCACAACACCACAGACAGAATCCTTCTGAGGGCTGAGCTGGAGGGGAAGGCAAAAAAACCCACATGGGACCAGTGTCCCCATCAAAAGCTGGATGAGGCTGTGTTAAAAAAACACAGGGCGACACGGGCTGCTAAAGCATGTGGGGGGACAAAACATGGCACGTACCTGGCAAGAGATCAGAACAACTTAGAGAAATCCC
>NW_011208296.1:0-929 GCF_000146605.3 Meleagris gallopavo
GGTGTAAAAAGAGGTATTGGTGGGAGAAAAATGGGTATTTTCGTGTAAAAACAGGTATTTGTGGAAAAAAATGGCTATTTTTCTGTAAAAACAGGTATTTGTGGGAGAAAAAGGGGTATTTTCTGTTAAAACAGGTATTTGTGGGAGAAAAAGGGCTATTTTTGTGTAAATTCAGGTATCTCTGGGAGAATAAAAAGGGTATTTTCGTGTAAAAACGGGTATTTGTGGGAGAAAAAGACGCATTTTCATGTAAAAACAGGTATTTGTGGGAGAAAAAGGGGTATTTTTGTGTAAAAAACAGGTATTTGTGGGAGAAAAAGGGGTTTTTTGGTGTAAAAAGAGGTATTGGTGGGAGAAAAAGGGGTATTTTCATGAAAAACAGGTATTTGTGGAAAAAAATGGCTATTTTTCTGTAAAAACAGGTATTTGTGGGAGAAAAAGGGGTATTTTCGTGTAAAAACAGGTATTTGTGGGAGTAAAAGACGTATTTTCATTGAAAAACAGGTATTTGTGGGAGAAAAAGGCGTATTGTCGTGTAAAAACAGGTATTTTTTGGAGAAAAAGGGGTATTTTCGTGAAAAAACAGGTATTGGTTGGAGAAAAAGGGGTATTTTTGTGTAAAAACAGTTATTTGTGGGAGAAAAAGGGGTATTTTCGTGTAAAAACAGGTATTTCCTGGAAGAAAAAGCGGTATTTTCATGTAAAAACAGGTATTTGTGGGAAAAAAATGGGTATGTTTGGTGAAAAACAGGTATTTGTGGGAGAAAAAGGGGTATTTTCGTGTAAAAACAGGTATTTGTGGGAGAAAAAGGGGTATTTTCGTGTAAAAACAGGTATTGGGAGAAAAAGGGGTATTTTAGGTTAAAAACAGGTATTTCCTGGAAGAAAAAGTGTTATTTTCGTGTAAAAACAGGTATTTGTGGGAGAAA
>NW_011208297.1:0-447 GCF_000146605.3 Meleagris gallopavo
AGGAAGCCCAGGGGTGCCCTGCATGCTCACAGAGAGCCATAACGTCTCCAGTGCCCCAGCTGGGATACCTGGTGCCTGTACAAAAACTTGGGTTGTGCCACTCCTCGTGCCCACATGCCCATGTTGGCTGGGATGCCCCAGGAGAGGGACATGCAGAGATGTCCCAGTGTCGCAGCAGATCTCATGCAGGGTTTTGGGGTGCCCCAGCAGGGATGCTCAGGGAGGGATGTCCTGCGCACTGATAAGGAGCCCAGGCAGAGATCCGGCATGGGTGCAGGATGCCCAGTGCCATAGTGAGGATGTCCCAGTACTCAGGATACTCGGGCAGGGATCGCCCTGTGCCTGGGCAGGAATGTCCTAATTCCCCAATGGAGTTCCCATCTGAGATCTCCCATGTCCCGGCGAGGATGCCCAGGCAGTGGGACCGGTGCGATGGGGCTGGTCCAG
>NW_011208298.1:0-592 GCF_000146605.3 Meleagris gallopavo
CGACTATTTTCTTGGAAAAGGTGTCATATTTAAGGGGAGAAATCTGGTATTTCTGGACTACATTTTAATTTTTGAGGAGAAAATGGATATTTCTGGGAGAAAACATACAGTCTTCGGAAGAAAATGTCATGTTTTGGGGGAAAATTCTTGTATTTTAGGGAGAAAACGTCATATTTCTGGATGAAAAACTGGTATTTCTGGGAGAAAAGGTCATATTTCTGGTTGAAAAATGGTATTTGTGGGAGGAAACTGCAGTTCCTGGCAGAAAATGGCATATTTTGGGGAGAAAGCAGTTATTTGTGGTAGAAAATGTCGTATTCTTGTGATAAAACTGGCATTTCTTGGAGAAAACATCATATTTTGGGGGAAGAGAACTGGTATTTCTTGGAAAAAATGGTCAAATTTTGTGGAAGAAAACAGGTATTTCTGGTAGAAAATGACATTTTTTGGAGAAAATCGGTGTTTCTGGTAGAAAACGTTGAGACTTCGGTGATAAAACTGCTATTTCTGGAGCAAAATATCATAATTTGGGAGAAAACTCGTACATCTTGGAGAAAACGTCATGTTTTGGGGGCAAAATCTGGTATTTCTG
>NW_011208299.1:0-735 GCF_000146605.3 Meleagris gallopavo
TATGTTTGACTGGAGTGCTGGGATTCTACCTAGCAGTAAGAAAATAGTTACAAACGGCCTCAGGGAGGAGGAATGGCAGGGAGGACGTTGCTGTTAACTTCTGGACCAGTCAGCAGGCTGACCCTCTCCTTCCCCCCAGAGGCTTTCCTGGGAAACTCAGAACTCTCTGTAGAGCTGTTGCACGACTCGATGCAGTTGTGGTCAGCCCTATTGTTCACGTTCTTGGTTAACCTCGCGGGCTTTGCAGACAGTGCATTTTTTACCAGCCATCCCAAATGTTCTGTATTCCTGTTCCTCAAGGGCAGTTGTGAAAGCTCGGTCAAACACAACTAGATGAATACAGGGCACTACCTGTGAATCCGTTATCACAGCAGTTCATATATTGAACGTGACTGGGCTGATAACCCCGAACTGGGCATCATTCAGAGTCTGCACTCAGCTGCTTGCGGCCCCTCTGGTACCCAGGGACAAGCCTGAATGCAAAGGGATTTGTTTCCTGCCAGACTTCTCCGTCCTTTTCTTGTGATAAACATACACTGCTTGATTCCATTGTAGCTACTAAAAATACCTGTGACAAAATCATCTGCACTTTCCACTTTTACACCCTCCTACATAAAATTCTTCAACTGTCCTTCGAGGCGTGCTTAACAACGTGTAGAGTGAGAGAGTGGAGATTTCTCAGGCAGCTTCAAATAACTGAGCATTCCTTTTGTGAGGGACAAACATTGACAAAAT
>NW_011208300.1:0-543 GCF_000146605.3 Meleagris gallopavo
TGGCCCTCCACGAACTTGCAGGTGCCTTATTAGAGAGGTTTTTTTTCCTTCAACTCTTTTCCTCATAATGCAAATGTGTAGCAATGTAGAACAACACTGTAAGTAATAGTCGCAAGAAATAAAGACAAAAACACAATATTCTTTCCTGTGGAGAAAAAAACACTCATCGGATGTAATGCAGTAGGCTGAATTCGCAAGTTCTGCGCATCTGAAATGCACCACTTCGCTCTCATGCGCAGAAAGCGACACTCGCGATTTACCGCACTTCCGATTTCTCAATGGCAGCAAACTGGTAGTTTTTTGTGCCGACAGAATCCTCGACGTTGTGTTATGTCGTAAGTGCATTGATCTTGTTTTAGACTGACAATACGTTTTCGTGTGTGCTTCCGGTGACTATTACCTTACAATCACAAATATCTAATGAATCAGAAATATCCCATTACCATTCAGGTATACCAGTCTCATTCCAAAAATTACACCTTTTCAACGAGAAAAACAAGTTCCCGGCAAAAGAGATGTCATTTCATACCGCAAATATCAGCC
>NW_011208301.1:0-681 GCF_000146605.3 Meleagris gallopavo
GAGGGTCGTCGTTGGTGGTGCAGAGTCTGGCTGGAGACCTGTAACCAGTGGTGTCCCCCAGGGGTCTGTGCTGGGTCCGGTCTTGTTCAACATCTTCATCAATGACCTTGATGAGGGGATAGTGGCCACTCTCAGCAAGTTTGCTGATGATACGAAGTTGGGAGGATTGGCTGACACGCCTGAAGGCTGTGCTGCCATTCAGCGAGACCTGGACAAGCTGGAGAGCTGGGCAGTAAGAAACCGGATGAGGTTCAACAAAAGCAAGTGTAGGGTCTTACACCTAGGGAGGAATAATTGCATGCACCAATACAGGCTGGGGGATGAGCTGCTGGAGAGGAGCTCTGCAGAGAGGGACCTGGGCGTCCTGGTGGACGACAGGTTGGCCATGAGCCAGCAGTGTGCCCTCGTGGCCAAAAAGGCCAATGGCATTCTGGGGTGCATTAAGAAGAGGGTGTCCAGCAGGTCGAGGGAGGTGATCCTCCCCCTCTACTCTGCCCTGGTAAGGCCTCATCTGGAGTACTGTGTCCAGTTCTGGGCTCCCCAGCACAAAAAAGACAGGGATCTCTTGGAAAGAGTCCAGCGGAGGGCCACAAAGATGGTGAAGGGCCTGGAGCATCTCCCCTATGAAGAAAGGCTAAGTGAACTGGGTCTGTTTAGCCTTGAGAAAAGACGACTGAGAGG
>NW_011208302.1:0-607 GCF_000146605.3 Meleagris gallopavo
AGAGGGACCTGGGCGTCCTGGTGGACGACAGGTTGGCCATGAGCCAGCAGTGTGCCCTCGTGGCCAAAAAGGCCAATGGCATTCTGGGGTGCATTAAGAAGAGGGTGTCCAGCAGGTCGAGGGAGGTGATCCTCCCCCTCTACTCTGCCCTGGTAAGGCCTCATCTGGAGTACTGTGTCCAGTTCTGGGCTCCCCAGCACAAAAAAGACAGGGATCTCTTGGAAAGAGTCCAGCGGAGGGCCACAAAGATGGTGAAGGGCCTGGAGCATCTCCCCTATGAAGAAAGGCTAAGTGAACTGGGTCTGTTTAGCCTTGAGAAAAGACGACTGAGAGGGGACCTGATCCAGGTTTATAAGTATCTAAGGTGTGGCGGCCATAGTGGTGAGGCCAGTCTCTTTTCAGTGGTACGTGGAGACAGGACGAGGGGAAACGGACATAAGCTGCAGCATAGGACTTTTTGTACGAATGTGCGTAAGAACTTCATCACGGTGAGGGTGACGGAGCACTGGAACAGGCTGCCCAGGGAGGTTGTGGAGTCTCCTTCTCTGGAGATATTCAAGTCTCGCCTGGACGCCTACCTGTGCGACCTGGTGTAGGGAACCTGCTT
>NW_011208303.1:0-509 GCF_000146605.3 Meleagris gallopavo
GCTGACACAACGTCCTTGCAAACGCAGCAGCAACTCCTGGCACCGATAGCTCCGGTGCAACAAGCACAGGGCACTGGCTTGCTTTGGATGCAGTTTGAGCACGGATCTGAGGGCTTGGTGGAAAGCGCCTTGCACAGCCCATCGTGTCCTGCACCAGGCAGAGCGCTGCACATCTCTCATCTCTCCAAGCTTCGGGGCTTTGAAGCTGCGCAGTGTTTCTAGGGAGTTTGTCCCCCAGAACTCCAGAGCACATTGAGCTGTTCCCTGGCAATTCACAGCTTGCAGAGTGTCAAACACAACAAAGAAAGAAGGAAAGAAAGAGGCAAAGGCCATGGCTGTGTACAGAAGTGCTCGGGAAGGGTTCAGCAGGAGAAAGAAACCTGCTGCAACAAGTGTCATGGTTTTATGTTTTTTTGTTTTTGGTTCTCAGTATTCCGCATCAATACATCATGTAGTGTACTGGGAGTTCAAGTGTTAATGCTCCAATTCCAGGCACCTATCCCTATACA
>NW_011208304.1:0-331 GCF_000146605.3 Meleagris gallopavo
ACCCCTGTGTGCCTTGCCTCACGGACCTGCAAGACAGAAAGCCATGCCTGAGCACCCGGCTTCTGCACCTCATTGCTCCAAGGTCGACAGGCTTTGCGGCTTCTGAACGTGAGCGTCTCTCCGTGAACGCATGCTCGCTATTCCCCCGTCAGGCCAAGCTGGGGCTCCCTTCCACTCCTGCCTCCACTGAAAGTGTGGCTTTTTTTCCGGAAGCCGTGGGCAAGGGGAGACTGTGGAGTCGTTCTTTGGTCAGCAGCGTGACCCGAGGGTTAGGGGGCCGGCGACGAGGGGAGGCTCCAAGGGCTGAGGGGGTGAGAGAGAATGACAGCAG
>NW_011208305.1:0-445 GCF_000146605.3 Meleagris gallopavo
AAATGGGGATTTTGGGGTCCAGAAATGGAGATTTTGGGGACCTTTTGGGGACAGAAATGGGGATTTTGTGGATAGAAATGGGGATTTTGGGGTCAGAAACGGAGATTTTGGGGGACCTTTTGGGGACAGAAATCGGGGATTTGGGGACAGAAATGGGGATTTTGGGACAGAAATGGGGATTTTGTGGATAGAAATGGGGATTTGGGGTCAGAAATGGGGACTTTGGAGTCAGAAATGGGGATTTTGGGGTCAGAAATGGAGATTTTGGGGACCTTTTGGGGACAATAGTGGGGATTTGGGGACAGAAATGGGGATTTTGGGGTCAGAAATGGGGATTTTGGGGACAGAAATGGGGATTTGGGGTCAGAAATGGGGATTCTGGGGTCAGAAATGGGGATTTTGGGGTCAGAAATGGGGATTTTGGGGTCAGAAACGGGGATTTTGG
>NW_011208306.1:0-448 GCF_000146605.3 Meleagris gallopavo
CAGAAAGAATTGAGTCAGATAATGGGACTCATTTTAAAAATTCTCTTGTAGGTACCTGGGCTAAAGGTCATGGGATTGAGTGGATTTACCATATTCCCTACCATGCACCGGCCTCAGGTAAGATTGAACGATACAATGGGTTGTTAAAAACTATGCTGAAAGCAATGGGAGGCGGTACATTTAAGCACTGGGAGAAGCATTTGGCAGAAGCCACCTGGTTAGTCAATACCAGAGGATCTATCAATCGTGGTGGTCCAACCCAGTCCAGCTCCCTACATACCGTAGAGGGAGATAAAGTCCCTGTTGTACATGTGAAGAATATGTTGGGAAAGGCAGTTTGGGTTATTCCAGCCTCTGAGAAGGACAAACCTTCTTCGTGGAACTGTTTTTGCCCAGGGACCTGGGTCCACTTGGTGGGTGATGCAGGAAAACGGGGATGTTCAATGTG
>NW_011208307.1:0-697 GCF_000146605.3 Meleagris gallopavo
CCTAGAAACTCTTGCAGCTGCTTCGATGTTGTAGGGACTGGGAACGCCTGAACCTTATCGATGACAGCAACTGGGCAGTTACTTTGGTCTTTCCTGACCAAACCACCCCCAGGAATTTCACGGGCAGGTTCACCCCACTGGCCACCAGTTGCCTCCAGTTGCCCATCAGTTCCTACAAGTTGCCACCAGTTCACCCCATTGCCCACCAGTGGCCCCCATCGGCCCCTTTGGGAAGCCAAGTGGTGGGCGGAGCTAAGAGAGCAGGCGTGGCCATTCCACCGGAAGTGGGCGTGTCCTCGCTAAGCCCCGCCCCTCCACTTCCGGCAGCTCTCCCATTACCGTTGCTCCGACCCCATCACCGCCATGGCGCCGAGGCCACACCCCTCACCCAACGCCGCACCTGGATTGGCTGTGGGTGACGAAGGGGGGCGGGTCTACATCCTGCGCTGGGACACGCCTCTTGCCTGAAGCCACGCCCCCTCGGATCCAAGCCACGCCCCTTCCTCTGTCTCCCCATCGGTGTCCAATAAATCCTTTGGCTCCGCCTCCTTGTCGTGACGTCATTGGAGTCAGCCCCATAACATGCCCCGTAACCTCACATCCCGCCCCATAACCCCACATCCTGCCCCATAACCCCACATCCCGCACCATAACCCCACATCCTGCCCATAAACCCACATCCCACCCCATAACCCCA
>NW_011208308.1:0-400 GCF_000146605.3 Meleagris gallopavo
CCAACGCCGCACCTGGATTGGCTGTGGGTGACGAAGGGGGCGGGTCTACATCCTGCGCTGGGACACGCCTCTTGCCTGAAGCCACGCCCCTCGGATCCAAGCCACGCCCCTTCCTCTGTCTCCCCATCGGTGTCCAATAAATCCTTTGGCTCCGCCTCCTTGTCGTGACGTCATTGGAGTCAGCCCCATAACATGCCCCGTAACCTCACATCCCGCCCCATAACCCCACATCCCCCCCATAACCCCACATCCCGCACCATAACCCCACATCCTGCCCATAAACCCACATCCCACCCCATAACCCCACATCCCACCCAATAACCCTACATCCTGCCCGTAACCCCACGTCCCACCCAATAACCCCACATCCTGCACCATAACCCCACATCCCACCCCATAA
>NW_011208309.1:0-337 GCF_000146605.3 Meleagris gallopavo
ATTCCTAAGAGAACTGTCATTTCTGGGTGAAAAGGTCTTATGTAGGGGGGAAAAGGTGAGGAATGTGTGAGAAAGCTGGTGTTTCTGGGAGTAAATGCCATCTTTTGGGGGCTAGAAATGGTCTTTCTGGTGGGATGTGCCACATCTTTGTGAGGCAATCGGTGTTTGTGAGGGCCAATGGCATATATTCTGGATCGAAATGGTCTTTCCGCAGTAAAATGCCAAAAGTCTGGGAGTAAGTGTCATGATGAGGAATGTAATGGAGTGTAATTGGGAGGAACTGGGAGGAATTTCTCGGAGTCGTGGTCTTTGTGGGTGCATATGTCCCATTTAGGGA
>NW_011208310.1:0-340 GCF_000146605.3 Meleagris gallopavo
GTAATAACTTCGTATAGCATACATTATACGAAGCTATACGAGGGGCAATTAAATGTCCCGGGGGGGCAGTAAGGCCCTTAAAGGGGTAGTTAGGACCCCTATAGGGGCAGTTAAAGCACACCTAGCGGTCTCCTGGAGAGTCTGAGGGTGGGTAAAGGATCACTGGGGGATGGTATGGGGGTGATTCAGGACAGTAGGGGGCAATTAAATGTCCCGGGGGGGCAGTAAGACCCTTAAAGGGGTAGTTAGGACCCCTATAGGGGCAGTTAAAGCACATCTAGGGGTCTCCTGGAGAGTCTGAGGGTGGTTAAAGGATCACTGGGGGATGGTATGGGGGTGA
>NW_011208311.1:0-560 GCF_000146605.3 Meleagris gallopavo
AAAAGCATAGGGAACAGTAAATGAATATGTGCATTGAAAATTGTCCACACGATGCAAAACAGTGTTAAAGGAGTTAAATGAGCTCCCATAGAGCTCTCTGACGAATATGAAGCAGTAGTGATGATGTAGCACTTAGAGGCCGATGTGAGGGTTGTCTGCCCTGTAAAACTGTGAGTACAAAAGGTGAGCTATAATACAGTCACAGACAAGTGGGAGAGAGCCTGTGTGTAACTGTAGCACTCATTCTTGGTAGTTAAACCACACAAACATTTGGCCTAGAGATCACAGAAGTGTAGAATGCTGAGAGTGGGAAGGGACCTGTGAAGGTACCACTGTTGGATTTGGGTGTTCTCAGCTCTCAGCTGACTTCATCCTGGGCTGTTTTCTCAGTCCCGTGAATGCCAGTGGAGTACTTCCATGAAGTGCTTTTATTCCTTCGCAATTGTTCAGCGCTGGCTTTGAGACATATTAAATGATTCTTCTGCTTCTCCTTTGTTTTGTACAGCTACACCCTGCAATGGCAAAGGAAGCCAGGCTTTTGGCAAAGAATCTCTGAAGTT
>NW_011208312.1:0-480 GCF_000146605.3 Meleagris gallopavo
ACTTAGGGGCCATAGAGTCTGAAGGAAGCTGGATCCTTCCAGATGGAAGAGAAGTATTAAAATAAGGCAGTTACAAGGGAAATGTTAATCATCCTACATCAAGGGAGTCAGTCACTGGGGAGCACAAGCCATGTGTGATGCGGTGCTACGAAAATACATAAGCATAGGGATATATACTCTGGCTAAACAGGTTTGCAGGGGATGTGTAGTACGTCAGAAAGTGAATAATAGGGCTAACAGAAACCGACCTAAAGGAGGGAGGGGGCCGGGAATTCGACCATTTCAAAGTATTCAAGCAGATTTTACGGAACTTCCAAGTGTAGGAAAGGTCAAGTACTTGTTGGTGTTAGTAGACCATTTAACTGGGTGGGAGGAAGCATTTCCATCAGTGTCTGCTACTGCAAATACAGTAGCTAACGTGAGTTTGGAACACATAACCCCTAGGTATGGAGTAGTAGAATATATTGATTCTGACCAAGG
>NW_011208313.1:0-514 GCF_000146605.3 Meleagris gallopavo
CTTGGAAGCCCAAATCCTTCCGGGCCTCCAATCTGGGGGCAGCCTGGGGGCAACATCTCCTGGGTGGTACCATCTCCCTTTGGTACCAGCCCTAGTGACTTTGGGCCAGAGCCCAAAAGGCTGGGTCCAGTCCAGGAGCTTAAAGTCACAGCCCCAGTTAGAGGCTGGCACACGCCCTGGGCTCTAAAGACGCTGCCAGAGAAGCCAGGAGTGGCCCTGGGGCCTAAAAATGGAGCCAGAGAGACTGGCACCGGCCACGGGGCCTGACGCCACAGCCTGAGTGGCCAGCACTGACTCTGGGGATTAAAGCCACAGCCCCAGCCAGAGAGGCTGGCACCAGTCCTGGGCCTAAACCTGAAGCCACAACACAAGAAGCCAGCACCAGCTTTGGGCCTAAAGCCGCAGCCTGAGAGGCGGTGCCGGCCCTGAAGTCTGAAGCTCCAGCCAGAGAGCCAGCACCAGCCCTGGGCCATAATGCCACAGTTAGAGCCACAGAGGCCAGCACCAGAGCCGG
>NW_011208314.1:0-560 GCF_000146605.3 Meleagris gallopavo
TGCCCTTTATTATTTGCAGGGGGCTGTGGGGGGGGCATCCCCCAATCCCTCCTTATCAAAAAATAAACCTTCATTACAAAAGTGAGGGGTGGCACCCCCGCCCCGCGGGAACAGTGTGGTCTGTGGGGTGGACCCTGCGTGACGGTGACACTTGAGTGACGGTGACACCTGGTGACAGTGACACCCAGTATCGCCCACTGAAGGTGACAATACTTGCTAGCCTCCTTGCAAGCACGTATTCAAATCCTTTAGTGCTCTTGGCCACGTTGCTTTTGAACCTGGCCAGACCAAACTCCTGGACTGCCCGTGAGACGCCAAAGAGGCTGGAGGAGACCACGGTGACACCAGCGACCCCACGTCACACCCATGCAGACCCCACATGTCCCCGACTGTCCCCAGCCCCCCTCCCTGTGCCCCTCCTCGTCACCTCTTCAATGACGGTGGCACCGCGCTGCGGTTGTGCCACCATGGCAGGGGGGACGGCGTGGGACAGTCATGGACAGGCAGGGGTGACAGCGTCACCCGGCTCCAGGAGCTGCAGGACGCTGATGGGGCTCTCG
>NW_011208315.1:0-484 GCF_000146605.3 Meleagris gallopavo
GAGAACGGGCAACTTCAGCCGGCTGCTTTTCTCCGACGAGTGAGCGGGCTCCTGTGCGCGCATCGGAAAGGAGCGGTTTGCACTTCGCCTTGGCTACATGCAGAATGCACTGCGCCTACCTCTGAATACTATGTCTCTGTCTTTATTTCGTGCGTCAATTCATTTACTGAGGTTTCTACTGCTACAAATCTGCTTTCAGAGAGGAAAAGTGTGAAAGGGAAAACACTCTGTAATAAGACACCTGGAAGCTGGAGGAACGACAGATGTAGTGCTCTCAGGGAGAGCGTTTCAGAAAGTGAGGAGTTGTCCTTTCTGGATTGCGGAGAAAAAAACCCCCACTCGCAGGTAGTGCAAGAGGCTGAATTCGCACTTGTCGGCATCGGAATCGCACTCCTGCACTCTCAACGAGCAGAAAGCGGCATTCGCGCTGAACCGCTCCGGAGACTTTGCCGGAGCTGGCCGAGAAATCTTGCTTCTCCCCGAA
>NW_011208316.1:0-484 GCF_000146605.3 Meleagris gallopavo
TCCAGGCTCCTGCTCTGCTGTCAGCCACTTGCTACAGATTTTACAAGAGAAGAGCTCATTTGATGGAGAGAAAGGGAGGACTGCTTTTCTTAACTGGAGAACAGATGGAAGCGTTGTGTTGAAACGGAACCAGAAGTTTACCTTTAAGAGGTTTGGAGCCCACACAATCGCTAAGTTCTTAGCGTGCATGTTGGTGACCGAGGAGCTCCCAGCTAGACGAGCCAAGTGTCTCATCAGGTACTCCAGTGTCCTGGAAAACAACACAGGCAATGTTCAGCACCAAGGAGCACGCCGTGCTGCCCTTCACAAAGCAAACCTCAATTCATGCTGGTTCTTGTTATTGCTACTGTCACTGAAGACAGTAGATCCAACTTGACTAAGTGCCACGCTGCAGCACCAAGGCCCAGCACAGCACAGCCGCAGCCATCAGCTGCACCAAGCGTGCCCCGTGCCCAGGAACTGAGCCAATAAATTACACCCGTGT
>NW_011208317.1:0-413 GCF_000146605.3 Meleagris gallopavo
CAGAAAACTGCAAATTTTTTGGGAGAAAGCGGCTATTTGCGGTATAAAAATGTCATATATTTTGCGATAAAACTGGCATTTCTTGGAGAAAATATCATATTTTTTTGGGAAAAATCTACTATTTCTTGGAAAAGGTGTCATATTTAAGGGAAGAAATCTGGTATTTCTGGAGAAAATGTCATGTTTTGGGGATAAAATAGGTATTTCTGGTGAAAAACGTAGAGTCTTCGGTGATAAAACTGGAATTTCTAGAGCAAAATATCATATTTTGGGAGAAAGCTGCTATTTCTCGGAGAAAACGTCATATTTCTGGTTGAAAACGGTATTGATGGGAGAAAACGTCCTATTTCTGGTTGAAAAATGGTATTTGTGGGAGGAAACTGCAGTTCCTGGCAGAATATGGCATATTTTTG
>NW_011208318.1:0-478 GCF_000146605.3 Meleagris gallopavo
CGGCAAACTCTCCGGAGCGGTTCAGCGCGAGTGCCGCTTTCTACGCATGAGAGCGAAGCAGTGCAATTCCGATGCCGAGAACGTGCGAATTCAGCCTCCTGCACTACCTCCGTAGGGAGGTTTTTTCTCCGCAGGCCAGAAAGGATCGCTCCCCACTTTCTGTCACGCTCTCTCTCCCTGGGAGCGAAACAAATGTCGCTCCCCGAACTTCCAACAGCCTTATTAGAGAGGGTTTTTGCTCTCCACTCTTTTCCTCCGAGCATGCACAAGCGTAGCCATGGAGAACAACACCAAAAAAGAATTGCCGCTCGAAATGAAGGCAGACACGTCGTATTCACAGCTAGGCCTAGTGCATTCTGCATGTACCCAAGGCGAAGTGCAAACCGCTCCTCTCCGACGTGCGGACACGAGACCGCTCGCCCGTCGGAGAAAAGCAGCAGGCACAAGTCGCCCGTTCTCGGCAAGTGAGAAACACGAG
>NW_011208319.1:0-327 GCF_000146605.3 Meleagris gallopavo
TCCCAATGAGATGCATCCCAGTCCTCATGGAATTGGCTGATAGTCTCCAAGCCACCCTCGATGATATTTAGAAAAGTTGTGGCAATCAAGTAAAGTCCTTGGAGACTGGAAAAAAGGTAACATCGTACCCAGACTTCAAAAGGGTAAAAAGGAGGACCCAGAGAACTGCCGACCTGTCAGTCTCACCTCTGTGCCAGGAAAAATCAGGCAACAGATCCTCCTGGAAGCTAGATCTAGACAGGCTGGAGAGTTGGGCAGGGAGGAATTTAATGTAATGTAAGATGGGTAAGCGTAGAGTCCTGCATCTGGACAAAAACAACCCCAGGT
>NW_011208320.1:0-412 GCF_000146605.3 Meleagris gallopavo
CCAAAAACATGACATTTTCTTCAAGAAATACGGGTTTTCTCCCAAAGTATGATATTTTGCTACAGAAATTCCAGTTTTGTCACCAAAGACTCTACGTTTTTCACCAGAAATACCTTTTTTATCCCCAAACATGACATTTTCTCCAGAAATACCAGATTTCTTCCCTTAAATATGACACCTTTTCCAAGAAATAGTAGATTTTTCCCCAAAAATATGATATTTTCTCCAAGAAATGCCAGTTTTATCGCAAATATACGACATTTTATACCGCAAATACCCGCTTTCTCCCAAAAATATGCAGCTTCCTGCCAGGAACTGCAGTTTCCTCCCACAAATACCATTTTTCAACCAGAAATAGGACGTTTTCTCCCATCAATACCGTTTTTCAACCAGAAATATGACGTTTTCTCCG
>NW_011208321.1:0-549 GCF_000146605.3 Meleagris gallopavo
CACTACATGATGTTGGGATGCAGAATACTGAAAACCAAAAACAAAAAACCATAAAACCATGACATTCCACCCCTTATTCTACATCATGCTTAATGGATATACATATATATGAATAAACGAAAAATGATTAAAATGCATTACATACACGTCTATATACATAGAATTATCGACTGCACTCCCCCAGCATCAAGTTTCCTTGTGGTACACATTGAACATACCCATTTTTTTGTATTACCCACCAAGTGGACCCAGGTCCCTGGGCAAAAACAGTACCACGGAGAGGTTTGTCCTTCTCAGAGGCTGGAAGAAGCCAAACTGCCTTTCCCAACATGTTCTTTACATGTACAACAGGGACTTTATCTCCCTCTACGGTATGTAGGGAGCTGGACTGGGTAGGACCATCACGATTGATAGATCCTCTGGTATTGACTAACCAGGTGGCTTCTGCCAAATGCTTCTCCCAGTGTTTAAATGTACCGCCTCCCATTGCTTTCAGCATAGTTTTTAACAACCCATTGTATCGTTCAATCTTACCTGAGGCTGGTGCAT
>NW_011208322.1:0-554 GCF_000146605.3 Meleagris gallopavo
CAGGAACTGCAGTTTTCTCCCGGAAATATGACATTTTCTCCCAGAAAAATCCGTTTTCTCCCCAAAAATACGGCAATATCTCCCAGAAACACCCGTTTTCTCCAAGAAATATGACATTTTCTCCCAGAAATACCCGTTTTCTCCCCCAAAATACGACATTTTCTCACTGACATAGGTGTTTTTCTCCAAAGAATAAAACATTTCCTCCCAGAAATACCAGTTTTCTCCCAGAAATAGGACATTTTCTCAATGAACTTGCTGTGTCTTCTCAGAAATACCTGTTTTCTCCCAGAAATAGGACATTTTTCAATTTTTCATTCAGTATTTCATTTACCAGTTTTCACCTGACAAACACGTTTTCTACCAGAAATTCCAGTTTAGTCCCCGAAGAATATGACATTTTCTCCAAGAAATAGGAGTTTTCTCCCCAAAAATATAACATTTTCTCTCAGAAATACCAGTTATCTCGCAAAAATACGCCATTTTCTCCCAGAAATTCCACGTTCCTCCCCAAAAGTACGCCATTTTCTGCCAGGAACTGCACTTTTCTCCCA
>NW_011208323.1:0-408 GCF_000146605.3 Meleagris gallopavo
ATGGAGCAATAGGAATATATAGCCAATTGAAAACATGGATGGAAATAACTATGTGGCATCTGCATATTATGTGGCATACCATTCCAGAGGGAGCTGCTAATTTTACAGGGTTGGGGATTTTTAAGCAGGTTTCCAGCCTCTCCTTTGAATTCTTTATGCGGATTTTCAATGCTCACCTGATCACGTTATTAATCTCCGTGAATGTACTGCTCACCATTTCACTTATTATTAGTATTTATTATATTTTGAGGAAGTCTGCCCCAAAACCAGTAAATACTGAGTGGCAGGGAATGTGGAGAGGCCTGGGGGAGACTTTAGAGAGATGGAAATCTTCGGTGTCATGGAACTTTACTCCAGAACACCTGAAAGACCCTGAAAATTTAAACAGATATTTGAGACAGGAATGTC
>NW_011208324.1:0-484 GCF_000146605.3 Meleagris gallopavo
AAAAGGGGTCCTTTGGGGAGAAAACGGGGTGTAGATGGGAGAAAATGTCCTCTTAGAGGAGTGCCTAGCAGTATTTTTGAGAGAAAAGGGAAGGTACTTGTCAGAAAAGTGCTCTTTCTGGGAGAGAGTAGCATAGTTGGTTGGAAAATGCCACCCATTTGTGAGAAAGCTGCTTTGTTTCCGGGAGAAAATAGCATTCTCTGGGGAGAAGATGTCCTGTTTTGGATGGAAAAGTAGTACTTGTGGGAGAAGCTGTCCAATGTTTGGGCCCAAGGTAGCATTACTGGGAGGTAATGTCATTGTATTGGAGAGGGGAGGTATTTCTTGGGGAGAATGTGTTCTTTTTGGAAGCCAACGGTGTACTTTGGGGGGAAAAAGCGGCCTTTCTGGGAGAAAGTGTCCTAGTTTGGGGAGAAAGTGTCATAGTGCGGAGTGTAGTGTAGCAGATTAGGGGGAATTGGGAGGTATTCCTAAGAGAACTGTC
>NW_011208325.1:0-849 GCF_000146605.3 Meleagris gallopavo
GGGGAGAAGATGTCCTGTTTTGGATGGAAAAGTAGTACTTGTGGGAGAAGCTGTCCAATGTTTGGGCCCAAGGTAGCATTACTGGGAGGTAATGTCATTGTATTGGAGAGGGGGAGGTATTTGTTGGGGAGAATGTGTTCTTTTTGGAAGCCAACGGTGTACTTTGGGGGGAAAAAGCGGCCTTTCTGGGAGAAAGTGTCCTAGTTTGGGGAGAAAGTGTCATAGTGCGGAGTGTAGTGTAGCAGATTAGGGGGAATTGGGAGGTATTCCTAAGAGAACTGTCATTTCTGGGTGAAAAGGTCTTATGTGGGGGGAAAAGGTGAGGAATGTGTGAGAAAGCTGGTGTTTCTGGGAGTAAATGCCATCTTTGGGGCTAGCAATGGTCTTTCTGGTGGGATGTGCCACATCTTTGTGAGGCAATCGGTGTTTGTGAGGGGCCAATGGCATATATTCTGGATCGAAAATGGTCTTTCCGCAGTAAAATGCCAAAAGTCTGGGAGTAAGTAGTCATCAATGAGGAATGTAATGGAGTGTAACTGGGAGGAATTTCTCGGAGTCGTGGTCTTTGTGGGTGCATATGTCCCATTTAGGGAAGGAAAGGAGTATTTCTTAGCAGAACTGCACTAGCATTTAGGGAAAAATGTCCTATCCTTGGGAGACAAGTGGTATTAGTGGGAGAAGATGTCCTATTCTTGGTTGCAAGTGTCCAATTTGGTCTTGTCATCTAGTCTTTTTGGGAGAAAACGTGCGGTAGTTTGAAGAAAACAGGTATGCCTGGGAGAAAATATCATCTTTTGGAAGAACAGGCCCAATTTCCAAGTGAAATGTGGTATTTCTGGGAGAAAATGA
>NW_011208326.1:0-570 GCF_000146605.3 Meleagris gallopavo
CGGGGAAAAGGTGAGGAATGTGTGAGAAAGCTGGTGTTTCTGGGAGTAAATGCCATCTTTTGGGGGCTAGAAATGGTCTTTCTGGTGGGATGTGCCACATCTTTGTGAGGCAATCGGTGTTTGTGAGGGCCAATGGCATATATTCTGGATCGAAATGGTCTTTCCGCAGTAAAATGCCAAAAGTCTGGGAGTAAGTGTCATCATGAGGAATGTAATGGAGTGTAACTGGGAGGAATTTCTCGGAGTCGTGGTCTTTGTGGGTGCATATGTCCCATTTAGGGAAGGAAAGGAGTATTTCTTAGCAGAACTGCACTAGCATTTAGGGAAAAATGTCCTATCCTTGGGAGACAAGTGGTATTAGTGGGAGAAGATGTCCTATTCTTGGTTGCAAGTGTCCAATTTGGTCTTGTCATCTAGTCTTTTTGGGAGAAAACGTGCGGTAGTTTGAAGAAAACAGGTATGCCTGGGAGAAAATATCATCTTTTTGGAAGAACAGGCCCAATTTCCAAGTGAAATGTGGTATTTCTGGGAGAAAATGACAGGTACGGGGGAGAAAAGTGGACAATTGTG
>NW_011208327.1:0-544 GCF_000146605.3 Meleagris gallopavo
GCCGACCGGCCAGCACAAAGCAAGAGGCAAGGATGCCCACGAGGCGTGGACCCACCTGGGAAACCCAGAAGGAGCTACAAATGCAGCAAGCACTGCACAAACGCCTAGACAGCTGGCTGCGCTTCCAGAAGCCTGCAAAGGAAAACACAACAGTCAAGGCCCAGAGACAGCATCAGGGAACTGAAGGCAAGGGAAAAACTGCATGGGCAAGGAGACAAGGAAGGCAAAGCAAGGCAACGCAAAGACGGAAAGCAAAGGAGACACTCAAAGCACACCCAAGAAACATACTCTGAACACGACAGGAATGCCTGCAGCAACGAACAAGATCATGCAAAAGAAAGGAGCAGGAAAGACAAAGAACCAACAAGTATGAAACAAAGACTACGCAAAGCAAACAAAAAAGCCTCAACTGCAGAAAAGAACGAAGGACAAACCGCAATACAAGGAAGGAGAAGAAAGCAAAGCAAAACGAGGTCGAGAAATACAACAGGAAAGCCAATGAATTCAATGAACTAGCATGGCAGAGCAAAGAAGCCTAGCAAAG
>NW_011208328.1:0-604 GCF_000146605.3 Meleagris gallopavo
AAAACAAAACTCCTGCGTTTGCACCAACTCCTAAGCCACTTGTTCAAGAGATGGGTTTTTAGGCTCATCCCACTATCGTTTCCTGCCACTGAAGGAACAGATGTAATAACCACCTGCACACCTGTTCCTTCAACTACCCGCCCCAGTCACCTGAAGTCATCTTCGATAGCCTTCAGGCTTATCTTACCAATTTCTTCACTGCCAGCCTGTACTATCAATAGTGGATAGTAGTCAGAAGGGCAGATCAGTCTAGGAAGTCTCCTAGCAACGTCTCTGACTCGAGCCCCAGGGAGGCAGCACACCTCTCTGCGGGTAGGGTCGGGCCGGCATATAGGGCCTTCAGTTCCTTGCAGCAGGGAGTCGCCTATGACAACCACCCTTCTATCCTTTCGGGTGTAGGAAGTCTTGAGGCGCGGGGTTGACTGCTTCCCCCGAGGCACCCTCACAGGTGGGCCTCCTTCCACACCTGCACACACCACTCCCTCGGGTTCCAGGGCCTCAAATCTATTCCGCAGAGGCACCTGGGGAGCCAAGCATGGTCTGGGGGGGGACGCCCACAACGTCGAGTAGGTATCTGTTTCCACCCATCCTTCTCTCTCAAACA
>NW_011208329.1:0-433 GCF_000146605.3 Meleagris gallopavo
AAACAGTGGCAACAATCTGAGGTAAAACCCCGTAATTTACTAAATATGGTATCAACAGAATTTTATAAGGAGAGAGAATGTGAAATTGATAGTGGATCGGCCTTACCACAACGCTGAGATGAGAAGCGCAGGCAGAGAAGCGCAGGCGAGAAGCGCAGGCAGAGAAGCGCAAGCGAAGCAGCGCAGGCAGAGAAGCGCAAGCGAAGCAGCGCAGGCAGAGAAGAGAGCATCAGGTGACCTTGCCGGGAGTTATATCTCCTCGCTGACCGCAAAGCCCCCTGGGGAAACGTAGCTGCTCTTCTCCGCTGGACAGGCACCCGGAACTTGAGCATCAGCAGTCAAACCCCCAGTACATTGCATGATGTTATGATGTGGAATACCGATCATGAAAAATCATGAAACCATGACATTCCACCCCTTATTCCACATCACT
>NW_011208330.1:0-394 GCF_000146605.3 Meleagris gallopavo
GATGCGGTCGCTGCTGATGAAGCCCACGGCCGTCACTGCGCCACACGTGGCCGGCACCTCCTGCACCTCCTGCACCAGTACGGACCAGTAGAGACCAGTATGGACCAGTAGAAACCGATATGGACCGGTACGGACCAGTACGGAACAGTATGGTAGTAATACGGCCCGGTATATCCCAGTATAAACCAGTACATCTCAGTGTGGCCCAGTATGTCCCAGTACATCCCAGTACATCCCAGTACACCCCAACATGTCACAATATGTCCCAGTACGTCCCAGTATGTCCCAGTACATCCCAGTACATCCCAGTACATCCCAGTACATCCCAGTACACCCCAACATGTCACAATATGTCCCAGTACGTCCCAGTGTGGCCCAGTATGTCCCAGTACAT
>NW_011208331.1:0-448 GCF_000146605.3 Meleagris gallopavo
CCCGTTACCCGTGGTCACCATGGGAGGCACAGACAGTACCATCGAAAGTTGATAGGGCAGACATTCGAATGGGTCGTCGCCGCCACGGGGGCGTGCGATCGGCTCGAGGTTATCTAGAGTCACCAAAGCCGCCGGGCGAGCCCGGGTTGGTTTTTGGTCTGATAAATGCACGCGTCCCCGGAGGTCGGCGCTCGTCGGCATGTATTAGCTCTAGAATTACCACAGTTATCCAAGGAACGGGAGGGGAGCGACCAAAGGAACCATAACTGATTTAATGAGCCATTCGCAGTTTCACTGTACCGCCCGTGTGTACTTAGACATGCATGGCTTAATCTTTGAGACAAGCATATGCTACTGGCGGGATCAACCAGGTAGCCGCGCCGCGGGGCGCCGCCCGGCAGGCCCGGCCCGCCGCCGACCGCTCTCGCTCGGCTCTCTTCGTCTCCGT
>NW_011208332.1:0-495 GCF_000146605.3 Meleagris gallopavo
CACCTGTTGGACACAATACAGTCATGAAGGCACTGCCCTGCATCCGGGCCTCTTGCACAAACCTGTGCTCCTTGCTCGGAGCACATGGCTGCACTCTGTGCACCATGTTGCTTACCACCAGAGAAGGCTCAGGTACCCAACACCATTTTGGCTTCCATCTTGTCTGAGAACTGCTCATGATGCACAGCCCTCATCTTTGCTTTGGTTTGGTGAGGTGGGGACTGCCATTGCTTCCTCAGTCCCACACACCCCTTCCTATCCCACACTGCCATGGGAGATCAGGTTCTGGACCACCGGAGGACCCAAACATCCAGGAGTCTTTGGGTCGTGACGAGATGAGTCCCAGAGTTCCGAGGGAATTCACCGCTGCAGTCACCGAGCCACTCTCCATGGTATTTCACAAGTCGAGGCAGTCAGGTCAAGTCCCTGGTGAGGAGAAAAAAGGTGACAGCACACCTCTTAGGAAGGATAGAAAGTGTGACGCGGGCAACTACC
>NW_011208333.1:0-410 GCF_000146605.3 Meleagris gallopavo
GCCTTCCTTATTTGAATAAAGAAAGATAAAGCCTCTCCTCCGACTCTTTTGGGGATAATTGAGGAAGCCCATGGGAGCCAAATTTTCCCACAGAGTCCTGAGGGAATTGGCTGATGTTGTTTCCAAGCCACTCTCAGTGATATCTGAAAAGTCGTGGCAGTCAGGTGGGGTCCCTGGTGAGTGGAAGAAAGGCAATATCACACCCATTTTTACAAAGGGTAAAAAGACCCCGGGAACTACTGGCCTGTCTGTTTCACCTCTGTGCCGGGGAAGATCATAGAGCAGATCCTCCTGGAAGCAGTGCTGAGGCACACGGAAGGCAAGGAGCCGATACAGGAGAACCCGCATGGCTTCACCAAGGGCAAATCCTGCTTGACCACCTGGTGGCCTTCTGTGATGGTGTCACTACC
>NW_011208334.1:0-494 GCF_000146605.3 Meleagris gallopavo
CTACGACAAATCTCAGGTTTCTCCCTGAAAATACGGCATTTTCTGCAAAAAATGGCACTTTTCTCCCAGAAAAATGTCGCTATCTCCCAGAAATACCCATTTTCTCCACAAAAATAAAACATTTCCCCCCAGAAATACCAGTTTTCTCCCCCAAAATATGACATTATCTCCAAGAAATAACAGATTTCTCCCCAAAAGGTCAGATTTTCTCTCAGAAATACCAGGTTTCTTGCAAAAATCCGACATTTTCTGCCAGGAACGGCCGTTTTCTCCCAGAAATATGACTTTTTTCAACCAGAAACATGACATCTTCTTCCAGAAATACCAGTCGTCTGCCTAGAAATATGACTATTTTTCCCCAGAAGTTGCAGGATTCTCCCCTGATATATGACATTTTCTCCTAGAAATAACAGTTTTCTCCAACAATAGATGACGTTTTCTCCCAGACATACAAGCTTTCTCCCAGAAATAGGATATTTTGTGCCAGAAATACC
>NW_011208335.1:0-431 GCF_000146605.3 Meleagris gallopavo
AGAAATATGACATTTTTCGCCAGAAGTTGCAGGATTCTCCCCTGATATATGACATTTTCTCCTAGAAATAACAGTTTTCTCCAACAATAGATGACGTTTTCTCCCAGACATACAAGCTTTCTCCCAGAAATAGGATATTTTGTGCCAGAAATACCAGTTTTCTCCTGACAAACACAACGTTTTCTACCAGAAATTACAGTTTAGTCCCCAAAAATACGGCATTTTCTCCCAGAAATACCAGTTCTCTGCCCAGAAACATGACTTTTTCTCCCGGATATACCAGTTTTCTTCCTCCAAATATGACCTTTTCTCCCAGAAATATCCGTTTTCTTCCCAAAAATATGGCAATGTCTCTCAGAAATATCAGCATTCTCCCAGAAATATGACATTTTGTGCCAGATATGCCAATTTTCTCCTGACAAACCCAACGT
>NW_011208336.1:0-471 GCF_000146605.3 Meleagris gallopavo
TTTTGGGGGGAGGAACGGGGGCAGGTGGTTGCAGTCCTATGACGCGGCCATTTGCGGTGCCCCGTCCTTGCACTGAGGTGGACACGGGGATGGGGGGTCTTTGGAGCTGCAGAATTGACCGCAGGCCGAAACACAGAAAAACGAACGCTGAACATTTAATCGTTTACCATTCAGAGCAACAAACGGAGAAATGACCGCGTTCCCAACCAGCTCCCAGCCTAACAGTCATTTCCCCCTCACGGCTTCCCTCCTCGGGGCCAACACGAAGCGGCTCCACGTCGGCTTCACGCAGCTCCGGGAGCTGCGCACGGGGACCGACCGACAGACGGAAACCGGCACGTGGGGACTGCAGCTGCGGGGCAGCAGCTCAGCGCAGCGCTGCTGATCGGAGCCGATGAGAAGCGAAGCGCCCGCCTGACTCCATGCCGGGCTGCAAGGCGCCTCGACCCGCGCGATCGCTGCCGCTCTTTC
>NW_011208338.1:0-464 GCF_000146605.3 Meleagris gallopavo
ATCATTCCTGTGCTGGAGCCCCAGGCCTGGACGCAGTGCTGCACATGGGGCCGCACCAGAGCCCGAGTCCGAAGGGGGGACCAAATCACCTCCCTCTCCCTGCTGGTCGCTCCTCTTTGAATGCAGCCCAGGATACAGTTGGCCTTCTGGGCTGCAAGTGCACACTACTGGCTTATGTCCAGCTCTTTGTCCACCAGGATCCCCGAGTCCTCCGCAGGGCTGCTCCCAAGGGCTTCTACGCCCAGTTGGTACAAGCATCTGGGTTTCCCCTTCATCAGGGACATCAACAGTGGGGTTGAGTGCACCCTAAGGACACCAAGCTGTGGGGTGCAGTGACACAGCAGAGGGACGGGATGCCATCCACAGAGACCTCAACAGGCTGAGCAGTGGGCACAAATCCAAGTGCAGGGTCAGTAGCTGGGATGAGGGAACACCAACCACCAAAACATGCTAGGGGATGAAAG
>NW_011208339.1:0-446 GCF_000146605.3 Meleagris gallopavo
GATTGTTGCATGATGGGCAGGTGGTACAGGGAACTGGCATTGTGACGGGATGGGCATGTCACAGAAGGCAGAATGCTTTCAGATCCATCTGGTGCCATGGGCTGCATAGGGAGAGCCTAGAAAGAGCTGCATCCCTGTGCCAGCCTAATGCTCAGGAGAGTAGGATGGTGTGCAGAGGCTGAGGTAAGAGGGCAGGAGAGCGGGCCCGTCAGAGTTGGCTGTTTTATTGGACATGATGAAAGGAGTGTTACTGATGCAACTGCTTTTGCATCTCTTTCTTTGTGTTGGAGAGCCAGAGGCCGAGAGGAGATCATGACTAGAGCATGGAAGCCCGTGTCCTCTGCTGCTGAGCTGGAGAGATGTTCCATTTTCGACATGGACATTTGTGCTGGGAGATTTAGTCAAAAGGACAGTGGGATTGTTGCATGATGGGCAGGTGGTACAGG
>NW_011208340.1:0-339 GCF_000146605.3 Meleagris gallopavo
GTGTAAAAACAGGTATTTCATGGAGAAAAAGGGGGTATTTTTGTGTAAAAAACAGGTATTTGTGGGAGAAAAAGGGGGTATTTTCGTGTAAAAACAGGTATTTGTGGGAGAAAAAGGGCTATTTTGGTGTAAAAACAGGTATTTGTGGGAGAAAAAGGGTTATTTTTGTGTAAAAACAGGTATTTGTGGGAGAAAAAGGGGTATTTTGGTGTAAAAACAGGTATTCGTGGGAGAAAAAGGGGTATTTTTGTGTAAAAACAGGTATTTGTGGGAGAAAAAGGGGTATTTTTGTGTAAAAACAGGTATTTCTTGGAGAAAAAGGCGTATTTTTGTGTAAAA
>NW_011208341.1:0-387 GCF_000146605.3 Meleagris gallopavo
GCATACAAGCAGCGCACCAACATGGGGTGCATGATGTTCATTACCTGCTGGACACATCTCACACCACTGACTGGAGGAGCCCAGGCAATCCTTCAACTCCATCAGGCTGCAAAATGAAATCAGAAGAGACGCAGAACATAATTTAAAACACAACAAGGATGCACACAATGCCCTTAAAAAACACCCACCGCATGGATGCAATTAGCACATAGCCCTATTAATTACAGCCATCCAGCTTGAGATCCTCCAGAAAAGCAGAGCTCACAGCTCTGAAATCAAGCAGGAATCACTCACCCCATTCTAAGGGCTCACCCCACACCCCAAAGGAAGCAGTCTCCAGATTCAGAAGCTGCTCTTACACCAAGCAGCCCTTCAGCGCACTTGGGA
>NW_011208342.1:0-536 GCF_000146605.3 Meleagris gallopavo
AGGGGAAACCCGGATGCTTGTACCAACTGGGCGTAGAAGCCCTTGGGAGCAGCCCTGCGGAGGACTCGGGGATCCTGGTGGACAAAGAGCTGGACATAAGCCAGTAGTGTGCACTTGCAGCCCAGAAGGCCAACTAGATCCTGGGCTGCATTCAAAGAGGAGCGACCAGCAGGGAGAGGGAGGTGATTGTCCCCCTCGACTCGGCTCTGGTGCGGCCCCATGTGCAGCACTGCGTCCAGGCCTGGGGCTCCAGCACGGGAATGATGTGGAGCTTTTGGAGCAGGTCCAGAGAAGGGCCACGAAGATGATCAGAGGGCTGGAGCACCTCTCTTAGAAAGAAATGTTGAGGGAACTGGGATTGTTTCTGTGGGAGAAGAGAAAGTTCTGATTGCTCATGACAGCCTTCCAAGACTCAAAGGGAGCGCATAAGCAGGAGGGGCAACGGCTGTTTAGGAGGGTGGATAGCGATAGGACAAGGGGAAATGGTTTTCAAGTGAGACAGTGGAGGTTTAGGTGGTTATTAGGAGGCAGCTTTT
>NW_011208343.1:0-444 GCF_000146605.3 Meleagris gallopavo
CAGATGTTGTAATTAAGAACTATCCAGGAAAGTTGGGCAAGTAAGATTATTGCAACAAGAGGATCACAAATGGAAAGCGCTTACCTATGTTGTAGGCTCGCAATCTTTTCCACAAGGAGTGATCTCCAGGGAGATCCTTCCTCAGTGGCAGTCACCCCTTCCGACAGGGCAGCTGAATGGCCTTCGCCTGTGTTGCCATGGCTGACTCACTGCTTGTCTCAGGTGGTCAATCAGAGGCTCAGGCAGTGATGCAGCAGTTCCCATGCACCTAATGATAGCCAGAACATCTTAAAGTAAGGCCAGAACCTTTCGAATAGCACCATCATTTAAGAGTGGCACCGGAACTGCACGTTCACAAGGCTTGGTTTTCTGTTGCTATCAGAGAAATTCCAAGCAGTGGTGACCATTTCAGTCTTGCCGTTGTCTCTACTACTGGCTTCCTCT
>NW_011208344.1:0-487 GCF_000146605.3 Meleagris gallopavo
AAATCACGAGCTAACTGCTGGAATAATTCAAGATTTGCCCGTAATGTAAAAAACTCTGAGAGTGTTCTCCAAAGCCAGAAAAAGCCCAGAGCCAAGAGCACGACAGCCAAGCTGATGAAAGCAGGACTCTGTTCACACAGTCCTTAGAAAGGTTCCCTCTGCATCTCTGAGTCCCCAGTTAGGGTTTATAGGCAACAGGTTTTACTCTTGCACTCAATTAAGAGATGTTCAGAGCAGATGTTTTCACTGAGTTGTGCTTTAGTCCAGTCAGAATGTCTGTCCAGTGCTCGGATCACCAAGTACCTACTGTAACTAAAAGAACAACTGTTCTTCACTGAGCACAGTGACAAAGTTGTTTACCTTTGAAGCATCCACCTGCTGACAGAGCATTTGAAGTAAGGACTGGGCATCTTCTGCCCACCGAGGGAGAGTTTTGGGAGAAACTGGAAGAAAAAAAAAAGTAATTAGAACTTTAGTAGTTGTTACT
>NW_011208345.1:0-585 GCF_000146605.3 Meleagris gallopavo
AACTCTGAGAGTGTTCTCCAAAGCCAGAAAAAGCCCAGAGCCAAGAGCACGACAGCCAAGCTGATGAAAGCAGGACTCTGTTCACACAGTCCTTAGAAAGGTTCCCTCTGCATCTCTGAGTCCCCAGTCAGAGTTTATAGGCAACAGGTTTTACTCTTGCACTCAATTAAGAGATGTTCAGAGCAGATGTTTTCACTGAGTTGTGCTTTAGTCCAGTCAGAATGTCTGTCCAGTGCTCGGATCACCAAGTACCTACTGTAACTAAAGAACAACTGTTCTTCACTGAGCACAGTGACAAAGTTGTTTACCTTTGAAGCATCCACTTGCTGACAGAGCATTTGAAGTAAGGACTGGGCATCTTCTGCCCACCGAGGGAGAGTTTTGGGAGAAAACTGGAAGAAAAAAAAAAGTAATTAGAACTTGAGTTGTTACTCAAACGTAACACTTCCCTGAATCACATGGCTCATGTACCTTGCAGCTGTCAGCTGGAGAGAACAATAACTTCTTAGGAGATGGAATGGAATGATTTGCTCCTGAACCTGCAGCTTGAGAGACCTTTCTGGAGGAAAGATCCTCCTCTTCCTT
>NW_011208346.1:0-400 GCF_000146605.3 Meleagris gallopavo
GCTCCTGCACTTCTGGCTCTTGCTGGGCATCTCCCTGGCTGCCCTCCTGGGCAACGGCCTCATCAGCACAGCCGTAGCCCTGCCACCACCGCCTGCACCAGCCCCATGGACTTCTTCCTGCTCAACCTCGCCCTCCTTGACCTGGGCTGCATCTCCACCACTCTCCCCAAAGCCATGGCCAATGCCCTCTGGGACACCAGGGACATCTCCTGCGCAGGATCGTGCTGCTCAGGTCTTTTCTTTTTCTTTTGTTTTACAGCTAGAGTATTGCATTCTCACCATCATGTCCTATGACCGCTACGTTGCCATCTGCAAGCCCCTGCACTACGGGACCTTGATGGACAGCAGAGCTTGTGCCACCCTGGCAGCAGCTGCCTGGGGCACTGGGGTTCTCTATTCC
>NW_011208347.1:0-619 GCF_000146605.3 Meleagris gallopavo
CGATTCCGATGCCTCCTGCACTACCTGCGAGTGGGGAGTTTTTTCTCCAAAGTCCTGAAAGGATCTCTCCCCACTTTCCGTCACGCTCTCTCTGAGACCACTACATCGGTCGCTCCTCGAACTTGCAAATGCCTTATTAGAGAGGGTTTTCCCTTCCACTCTTTTCCTGTCTGAATGCAGATGTGTAGCAGTGGAAACCTCACTCTAATGAATTGTGGCTCGAAATAAAGGCGGAGACATAGTATTCAGAGGTAGGCGTAGTGCATTCTGCATGTAGCCAAGGCGAAGTGCAAACCGCTCCTTTCCGATGTGCGCACAGGAGCCCGCTCACTCGTCGGAGAAAAGCAGCCGGCTGAAGTGGCCCGTTCTCGGCAAGCGAGAAACACTGCTGACCGCTGCTGACGGCTGAAAGCGGTGTTCGGGGAGAAGCGCGATTTCTCGGCCAGCTACGGCAAAGTCTCCGGAGCGGTTCAGCGCGAATGCCGCTTTCTACGCGTGAGAGCGAAGGAGTGCAAGTCCGATGCCACCTGCACTACCTGCGAGTGGGGGTTTTTTTCTCCGCAGTCCTGAAAGGATCTCTCCCCACTTTCCTGAAACGCTCTCCCTGAGAGCACTGCAT
>NW_011208348.1:0-491 GCF_000146605.3 Meleagris gallopavo
AAAGAAGTTATTTCTCGTGCTTGTATGGAACTTCCTGTGTTCCAGTTTGTACTCATTGCCTCTTGTCCTGATGCTGATCACCACTGAAAATGGTCTGACCCCATCCACTTGCCACCTGTGATTCAGATATTGGTAAACGTTGACAAGATCCCCTCTCAACCTTCTCTTTCCCAGGCTGAACAGCCCCAGGTCTCTCAGCCTTTCCTCATCAGGGTGGCACAGCTAGACTGTGCCACTGATCACAGCCCTGTGAGCTCTGCTTGTCAGCCAGTTCTCAATCCACCTCACTGTCCTGTATCTATCCCACACTTTCTAAGCTCACCTATGAGGATGTTAAGGGAGACAGCATCAATTCAGTGTCGTGCTGAATTCAAGGTACACAGCATCCGCTGCTCTTTCCTCATCCACCCAGCTGGTCATGACATGGTCATAAAATCCGTGGAGTTGGAAATGGACCTCTGAATGCCATCTAGTCCAAGTCCCCTGCAATG
>NW_011208349.1:0-475 GCF_000146605.3 Meleagris gallopavo
CCTGTGATTCAGATATTGGTAAACGTTGACAACGATCCCCTCTCAACTTCTCTTCCAGGCTGAACAGCCCCAGGTCTCTCAGCCTTTCCTCATCAGGGTGGCACAGCTAGACTGTGCCACTGATCACAGCCCTGTGAGCTCTGCTTGTCAGCCAGTTCTCAATCCACCTCACTGTCCTGTATCTATCCCACACTTTCTAAGCTCACCTATGAGGATGTTAAGGGAGACAGCGTCAATTCAGTGTCGTGCTGAATTCAAGGTACACAGCATCCGCTGCTCTTTCCTCATCCACCCAGCTGGTCATGACATGGTCATAAAATCCGTGGAGTTGGAAATGGACCTCTGAATGCCATCTAGTCCAAGTCCCCTGCAATGAACAGCGACACGCACAGCTCGGTCAGGTTGGCGAGGGCCTGATCCAAGCTCTCCTTGAGAGTCTTCAGGGATGGGACATCCACCCACCACATTATGAGAC
>NW_011208350.1:0-586 GCF_000146605.3 Meleagris gallopavo
CCTATGCTAAAACAGGTTGTCTACATTAAGTATTGCTGGAAAACATCCAGGGGAGTTTTTGAGTATCTCCAGAGAAGGAGACTTTGCAGTCTTTTTGGGTAGCTTGCTGCAGGGCTCTGACACCGTCAAGTAAAGAAGTTATTTCTCGTGCTTGTATGGAACTTCCTGTGTTCCAGTTTGTACTCATTGCCTCTTGTCCTGATGCTGATCACCACTGAAAATGGTCTGACCCCATCCACTTGCCACCTGTGATTCAGATACTGGTAAACGTTGATAAGATCCCCTCTCAACCTTCTCTTTCCCAGGCTGAACAGCCCCAGGTCTCTCAGCCTTTCCTCATCAGGGTGGCACAGCTAGACTGTGCCACTGATCACATCCCTGTGAGCTCTGCTTGTCAGCCAGTTCTCAATCCACCTCACTGTCCAGTATCTATCCCACACTTTCTAAGCTCACCTATGAGGATGTTAAGGGAGACAGCATCAATTCAGTGTCGTGCTGAATTCAAGGTACACAGCATCCGCTGCTCTTTCCTCATCCACCCAGCTGGTCATGACATGGTCATAAAATCCTTGGAGTTGGAAATGGA
>NW_011208351.1:0-323 GCF_000146605.3 Meleagris gallopavo
TTGGGCACATGAGCATCCACATGGCGCACCTTTACAACCATATTCTTTGTTCGGGCGGCAATATCTTTCCACAATTCAGCAGCCCAAATAGGTTTACTCTTTCTTTGCCAGTTATTTTGCTCCCACTGCTGTAACCATCCCCATAGAGCATTTGCCACCATCCATGAGTCAGTGTAAAGATAAAGCATTGGCCACCTCTCCCGTTCAGCAACATCCAAGGCCAGCTGGACAGCCTTTACCTCTGCAAATTGGCTCGATTCTCCTTTTCCTTCAGGGGCCTCTGCAACTTGTCGTGTGGGGCCCCACACAGCGGCTTTCCATCT
>NW_011208352.1:0-412 GCF_000146605.3 Meleagris gallopavo
ACACCAAAATCACTGAGCATGTGTAAAGAGGCAGGAGCCAATGTTAATGATTTTAGGTCTGGAGGGATCTGGCCGAGCCACTTTCTCTGTGATTGGTGATAAAGGCTTTCCTTGCTCTTGGGTCCTAGTGGGAAAGATTGCACAGTGCTTTGGCCTTAATATGGCACCAATCCAGTTCCTCATAAGATAAACTGAAGAGTGTAATGATGGCCTTAGAAATATGTATCAAGTAATCTTTTTCAGCAATTATTCCTCTCGTATGGAAGGATCTTATGTGATCCCCAGGTGTCTGGAGAAGAAGGATCAAAACATGATATCTCCTCTTGATGTCTCTCAATCATCCCCCTAAAGCAACCAATAACATCCCTCCAGTTTATAATCTGGCTTGCCTCTATAATTCTTTTCCCTCCTT
>NW_011208353.1:0-338 GCF_000146605.3 Meleagris gallopavo
CGTTTTCCCCTAGAAATAACA
Source organism: Meleagris gallopavo (assembly GCF_000146605.3). NCBI lineage: Eukaryota > Metazoa > Chordata > Aves > Galliformes > Phasianidae > Meleagris > Meleagris gallopavo. The sequence goes on from NW_011208353.1 coordinate 22, forward strand.
GTTTTCTCCAATTATAGATGACGTTTTGTCCCAGAAATACAAGCTTTCTCCATGAAAGATGACATTTTGTGCCAGAAATACCAGTTTTCTCCTGACAAACACAACGTTTTCTACCAGAAATTCCAGTTTAGTCCCCAAAAATACGGCATTTTCTCCCAGAAATACCAGTTCTCTGCCCAGAAACATGACTTTTTCTCCCAGGTATACCAGTTTGCTTCCTCAAAATATGACATTTTCTCCAAGAAATAGGAGTTTTCTCCCCAAAAATATTACATTTTCTATCAGAAATACCAGTTAGCTCGCAAAAATACGCCATT
>NW_011208354.1:0-382 GCF_000146605.3 Meleagris gallopavo
CCCAAAAATACGGCATTTTCTCCCAGAAATACCAGTTCTCTGCCCAGAAACATGACTTTTTCTCCCAGGTATACCAGTTTGCTTCCTCAAAATATGACATTTTCTCCAAGAAATAGGAGTTTTCTCCCCAAAAATATAACATTTTCTATCAGAAATACCAGTTAGCTCGCAAAAATACGCCATTTTCTCCCAGAAATTCCACGTTTCTCCCCAAAAATACGCCATGTTCTGCCAGGAACTGCACTTTTCTCCCAGAAATACCATATTTCAACCAGAAACATGGCGTTTTCTCTCCACGAAATTGCAGTTTTCTCTCAGAAATAAATTTTCTCCCAGAATACCAGTTTTTTCCCCCCCAAAATATGACATTTTTCTCCCAGAA
>NW_011208355.1:0-518 GCF_000146605.3 Meleagris gallopavo
GGGAGCACCGCAGCTCTGCTGCCACCTGTTGGACACAATACAGTCATGAAGGCACTGCCCTGCATCCGGGCCTCTTGCACAAACCTGTGCTCCTTGCTCGGAGCACATGGCTGCACTCTGTGCACGATGTTGCTTACCACCAGAGAAGGCTCAGCTACCCAACACCATTTTTTGCTTCCATCTTGTCTGAGAACTGCTCATTATGCACAGCCCTCATCTTTGCTTTGGTGAGGTGGGGACTGCCATTGCTTCCGCAGTCCCACACACCCCTTCCCATCCCACACTGCCATGGGAGATCAGGTTCTGGACCACCTGAGGACCCAAACATCCAGGAGTGTTTGGGTCCTGACGAGATGAGTCCCAGAGTTCCGAGGGAATTCACCGCTGCAGTCACCGAGCCACTCTCCATGGTATTTCAGAAGTCGAGGCACTCAGGTCAAGTCCCTGTTGAGGAGAAAAAAGGTGACAGCAAACCTCTTAGGAAGGATAGAAAGTGTGACGCGGGGAACTACCAGCAT
>NW_011208356.1:0-545 GCF_000146605.3 Meleagris gallopavo
AGAGTTCCGAGGGAATTCACCGCTGCAGTCACCGAGCCACTCTCCATGGTATTTCACAAGTCGAGGCAGTCAGGTCAAGTCCCTGGTGAGGAGAAAAAAGGTGACAGCACACCTCTTAGGAAGGATAGAAAGTGTGACGCGGGGAACTACCAGCATGTCAGTCTCACCTCTGTGCTGGTCACGGATCATGGAGCAGATCATCCTGCAAGTGACTCTCAAGCACACATTCCAGTGCGTCACCACCCTGTGCGTGAAAAGCTGCCTCCTAAGAACCAACCTAAACCTCCCCTGTCTCACTTGAAAACCATTTCCCCTTGTCCTATCGCTATCCACCCTCCTCAACAGTCGTTGCCCCCTCCTGCTTATGCGCTCCCTTCGAGTCTTGGAAGGCTGTCATGAGCTATCTCCAGAGCTTTCTCTTCTCCCACAGAAACAATCCCAGTTCCCTCAACATTTCTTTCTAAGAGAGGTGCTCCAGCCCTCTGATCATCTTCGTCGCCCTTCTCTGGACCTGCTCCAAAAGCTCCACATCATTCCCGTGCTGG
>NW_011208357.1:0-475 GCF_000146605.3 Meleagris gallopavo
GAAATGCCAGTTTTATCGCATAAATACGACATTTTATACCGCAAATAGCCGCTTTCTCCCAAAAATATGCAGTTTTCTGCCAGGAACTGCAGTTTCCTCCCACAAATACCATTTTTCAACCAGAAATAGGACCTTTTTTCCCAGAAATACCAGATTTTGCCCCCAAAACATGACATTTTCTCCAGAAATACGAGTTTTCTCCCAAAATATGATATTTTGCTCCAGAAATTCCAGTTTCATCACCGAAGACTCTACGTTTTTCACCAGAAATACCTATTTTATCCCCAAACATGACATTTTCTCCAGAAATACCAGATTTCTTCCCTTAAATATGACACCTTTTCCAAGAAATAGTAGATTTTTCCCCAAAAATATGACATTTTCTCCAAGAAATGCCAGTTTTATCGCATAAATACGACATTTTATACCGCAAATAGCCGCTTTCTCCCAAAAATATGCAGTTTTCTGCCAGGAA
>NW_011208358.1:0-506 GCF_000146605.3 Meleagris gallopavo
CTTCGAGTCTTGGAAGGCTGTCATGAGCTATCTCCAGAGCTTTCTCTTCTCCCACAGAAACAATCCCAGTTCCCTCTAACATTTCTTTCTAAGAGAGGTGCTCCAGCCCTCTGATCATCTTCGTGGCCCTTCTCTGGACCTGCTCCAAAAGCTCCACATCATTCCCGTGCTGGAGCCCCAGGCCTGGACGCAGTGCTGCACATGGGGCCGCACCAGAGCCGAGTCGAGGGGGACAATCACCTCCCTCTCCCTGCTGGTCGCTCCTCTTTGAATGCAGCCCAGGATACAGTTGGCCTTCTGGGCTGCAAGTGCACACTACTGGCTTATGTCCAGCTCTTTGTCCACCAGGATCCCCGAGTCCTCCGCAGGGCTGCCCCCAAGGGCTTCTACGCCCAGTTGGTACAAGCATCTGGGTTTCCCCTTCATCAGGGACATCAACAGTGGGGTTGAGTGCACCCTAAGGACACCAAGCTGTGGGGTGCAGTGACACAGCAGAGGGACGGGAT
>NW_011208359.1:0-349 GCF_000146605.3 Meleagris gallopavo
ATTCAGTGTTGGTGCCATCAGGACCCCAATGACCCCAATCCCTGCCCCCAAATTCAGTGCTGGTGCCATCAGGACCCCAATGACCCCAATCCCTGCCCCCAAATTCAGTGCTGGTCCATCAGGACCCCAATGACCCCAATCCCTGCCCCCAAATTCAGTGCTGGTGCCATCAGGACCCCAATGACCCCAATCCCTGCCCCCCAAATTCAGTGCTGGTCCATCAGGACCCCAATGACCCCCATCCCTGCCCCCAAATTCAGTGTTGGTGCCATCAGGACCCCAATGACCCCCATCCCTGCCCCCAAATTCAGTGTTGGTGCCATCAGGACCCCAAAGACCCCAATCCCTG
>NW_011208360.1:0-300 GCF_000146605.3 Meleagris gallopavo
GCCGGAACGGGCCACTTCAGCCGGCTGCTTTCCTCCCACCCAGTGAGCGAAACTCCTGTGCGCACATCGGAAAGGACGACGGTTTTCCGCACTTTGCCTTGGTTACATGCAGAATGCACTACGCCTACCTCTGAATAGTATGTCTCTGCTTTAGTTCGAGCCACAATTCATACTAGTGAATTTTTTCACTGCTACACATCTGCTTTCAGAGAGGAAAAGATTGGAGGGGAAAAAACGCTCTAAAAAGGCATGTGCAAGTTTGAGGAGCGACAACCGCAGTGCTTTCAGGGAGAGAGTTTC
>NW_011208360.1:1725-2837 GCF_000146605.3 Meleagris gallopavo
ACACATCTGCATTCAGAGACGAAAGATTGGAAGGGAAACCCTCTCCAATAAGGCATATGCAAGTCCGAGGAGCGACAGCTGAATTGCTCTCAGGGAGAGCGTGAAAAAAGTGGGGAGCTATCCTTTCAGGACTTCGGAGAAAAACCCCGCACTCGGAGGTAGTGCAGGAGGCTGAAATCGCACTTGTCGGCATCGGAATCGCACTCCTTCGCTCTCACGCGTAGAAAGCGGCATTCGCGCTGAACCGCTCCGGAGACTTTGCCGTACACGGCCGAGAATTCGCGCTTCTCCACGAACGCCGCTTTCAGCCATCAGCAGCGGTCTCGTGTTTCTCGCTTGCCGAGAACGGGCCACTTCAGCCGGCTGCTTTTCTCCGACGAGTGAGCGGGGTCCTGTGCGCACATCGGAAAGGAGCGGTTTGCACTTCGCCTTGGCTACGTGCAGAATGCACTACGTCTACCTCTGAATACTATGTCTCTGCCTTTATTTCGAGCCACAATTCAGTCTAGTGAGGTTTTCCACTGCTACACATCTGCATTCAGAGAGGAAAAGAGTGGAAGGGAAAATCCTCTAATAAGACACCTGGAATTTCGAGGAGAGACAGATGTAGTGCTTTCAGGGAGCACGTGACAGAAAAGTGGTGAATGATCCTTTCAGGACTTCGGAGGAAAAAACCCCCCTCTCGCAGGTAGTGCAGTAGGCTGAATTCGCACTTGTCTGCATCGGAATCGCACTCCTTCGTTCTCACACGCAGAAAGCGGCATTCGCGCTGAACCGCTCCGGAGACTTTGCCGTTGATGGCCGAGAAATCGCGTTCATCCTCGAACGCCGCTTTCAGCCGTCAGCAGCGGTCTCGCGTTTCTCGCTTGCAGAGAACGGGCCACTTCAGACGTCTGCTTTTCTCCGATGTGTGGCCCCCCCCGAGTTGCTGCATTGGCAGTGCCCTGATCATCCCTTGAGCTGGGTAAGTGACATTGTTATCCCTACCGGAAGGCAGTCTCTGCTTTTGTTGTCGTGTTACCAAACGCTTACAGCGTGGAAGTGTGGCCCTTGCTATTGGTGTCAGTACTTCAAGCAATGTAGTTGTGGACACAGCAGTAAACCGCAGCCGG
>NW_011208361.1:0-621 GCF_000146605.3 Meleagris gallopavo
TGTAGATTGATCTCGTTAACTCCGTGACAGAAAGAAATGGTTGAGGGAACTGGGATTGTTTGTGTGGGAGAAGAGAAAGCTCTGGAGATAGCTCATGACAGCCTTCCAAGACTCGAAGGGAGCGCATAAGCAGGAGGGGGCAACGGCTGTTTAGGAGGGTGGATAGCGATAGGCCAAGGGGAAATGGTTTTCAAGTGAGACAGGGGAGGTTTAGGTTGGTTCTTAGGAGGCAGCTTTTCACGCACAGGGTGGTGACGCACTGGAATGTGTGCTTGAGAGTCACTTCCAGGATGATCTGCTCCATGATCCGTGACCAGCACAAAGGTGAGACTGACATGCTGGTAGTTCCCCGCGTCACACTTTCTATCCTTCCTAAGAGGTGTGCTGTCACCTTTTTTCTCCTCAGCAGGGACTTGACCTGACTGCCTCGACTTCTGAAATACCATGGAGAGTGGCTCGGTGACTGCAGCGGTGAATTCCCTCGGAACTCTGGGACTCATCTCGTCAGGACCCAAAGACTCCTGGCTGTTTGGGTCCTCAGGTGGTCCAGAACCTGATCTGCCATGGCAGTGTGGGATGGGAAGGGGTGTGTGGGACTGAGGAAGCAAAGGCAGTCCCCAC
>NW_011208362.1:0-326 GCF_000146605.3 Meleagris gallopavo
CAGTTTGTACAAGCATCTGGGTTTCCCCTTCATCAGGGACATCAACAGTGGGGTTGAGTGCACCCTAAGGACACCAAGCTGTGGGCTGCAGTGACACAGCAGAGGGACGGGATGCCATCCAGAGAGACCTCAACAGGCTGAGCAGTGGGCACAAATCCAAGTGCAGGGTCAGTAGCTGGGATGAGAGAACACCCACCACCAAAACATGCTAGGGGATGAAAGGACTGAGCGTAGTCCTGCTCCATAAGGCCTGGGAGTACTGGTGGGTGGGAGCTGGACACAAGCCAGCAGTGGGCCCTTCAGCCCAGAAAGCCAAACCGGTATCC
>NW_011208363.1:0-575 GCF_000146605.3 Meleagris gallopavo
GCCACTCCTCTGGACCTCTCTCCTCTTCTTTCTTCTCTTCTAACTGAGTCGAGATTCGTTTCCTTTTCCGTCCTCTTACAGGGGCAAGTGACATCAATTGTGGTGCTTCCTGTAGTTGATCAGGTTGGTCAGTTCCAATGCTCTCATCCTCCAGTTCAGCTCGGAGCCTGTCTCGTTCGATGATGAGAGTATCTAGCTCAGATTGGAGGGTGTCTTGTTGAGATTGAAGACTGTTGAGTTTGGATTGCAGGGAGTCTCTCTCAATTCGGAGGGCATCTCTCTCAGATTGAGGCTGTTTCTCTCGACCAGGAGACTCTCTCGCTCATTTTGCACTGTTTCCCTGAGACTCTCCTTTTCAATTTCACAAACTCTCTCCCTCTCCAGGATAGTATTGAATAAGGCCCGGTAAGCATTAGCCAGGCCCCAAACAATTTGGGCCTCCTCAGATCTTCCTGAGCCACGACATTCCTGTCTCAAATATCTGTTTAAATTTTCAGGGTCTTTCAGGTGTTCTGGAGTAAAGTTCCATGACACCGAAGATTTCCATCTCTCTAAAAGTCTCACCCAGGCCTCTC
>NW_011208364.1:0-518 GCF_000146605.3 Meleagris gallopavo
GTCCTTCTCAGAGGCTGGAATAACCCAAACTGCCTTTCCCAACATGTTCTTTACATGTACAACAGGGACTTTATCTCCCTCTATGGTATGTAGGGAGCTGGATTGGGTTGGACCATCATGATTGATAGATCCTCTGGTATTGACTAACCAGGTGGCTTCTGCCAAATGCTTCTCCCAGTGCTTAAATTTACCACCTCCCACTGCTTTTAGCATAGTTTTTAACAACCCATTGTATCGTTCAATCTTACTTGAGGCTGGTGCATGGTAGGGAATATGGTAAATCCACTCAATACCATGATCTTTAGCTCAAGTATTTACAAGAGAATTTTTAAAATGAGTCCCATTATCTGACTCAATTCTTTCTGGGGTACCATGTTGCCACAGGACTTGTTTCTCAAGACCTAATATGGTATTTCGAGCGGTAGCGTGGGGTACTGCATAGGTTTCAAGCCACCCAGTTGTTGCCTCCACCATGGTGAGCACATAACGCTTACCATTACGATATCGTGGCAAGGTGA
>NW_011208365.1:0-526 GCF_000146605.3 Meleagris gallopavo
GACTTGTGTCTCAAGACCTAGTATGGTATTTCGGGCGGTAGCGTGGGGTACTGCATAGGTTTCAAGCCACCCAGTTGTTGCCTCCACCATGGTGAGCACATAACGCTTACCATTACGATATCGTGGCAAGGTGATATAATCAACCTGCCATGCCTCCCCATATTTGTACTTTTGCCATCGCCCTTCATCCCAGAGAGGTTTCATTCTCTTGGCTTGTTTAATTGTGGCACACGTGTCACAGTCATGAATGATTTGCGCAATAGCACCCATAGTTAAGTCTACCCCTCGGTCTCTAGCCCACTTATATGTCGCATCTCTTCCTTGATGGCCTGAGGTCTCATGGGCCCATCGAGCTAGAAATAATTCACCCTTGTTCTGCCAATCTAAGTCTATTTGAGCCACCTCAATTCTGGCAGCTCTGTCTACCTAATGGTTATTTGCTGTTCTTCAGTAGCCCTACTCTTGGGCACATGGGCATCTACGTGACGCACCCTTTATAACCATATTCTTTATTCGGACAGCAATA
>NW_011208366.1:0-407 GCF_000146605.3 Meleagris gallopavo
GTTGAAAAATGGTATTTGTGGGAGGAAACTGCAGTTCCTGGCAGAAAAAGGCACATTTTTGGGAGAAAGCGGCTATTTGCGGTATAAAATGTCGTATATTTGCGATAAAACTGGCATTTCTTGGAGAAAATATCATATCTTTGGGGAAAAATCTACTATTTCTTGGAAAAGGTGTCATGTTTAAGGGAAGAAATCTGGTATTTCTGGGAGAAAATGTCATGTTTGGGGATAGAAAAGGTATTTCTGGTGAAAAACGTAGAGTCTTTGGTGATAAAACTGGAATTTCTGGGGCAGAATATCATATTTTGGGAGAAAGCTACTATTTCTCGGAGAAAACGTCATATTTCTGGTTGAAAAACGGTATTGATGGGAGACAACGCCCTATTTCTGGTTGAAAAATGGTATTG
>NW_011208367.1:0-513 GCF_000146605.3 Meleagris gallopavo
TTGTGGCTGTACTCTGGATGCACTCGCACAGCTCCCATGTCTCCCCTGCACTGAGGACTCCACATCTGGACGCAGCACTGCAGGTGAGGCCTGACCAGCGCAGAGCAGAGGGATGGGGATCTCCTCCCTTGGCCCGCTGACTGCGCATCTTTGGATGCAGCCCAGGATACGGTTGGCTTTCTGGGCTGGAAGGGCCCACTGCTGGCTTGTGTCCAGCTCCCACCCACCAGTACTCCCAGGCCTTATGGAGCAGGACTACGCTCAGTCCTTTCATCCCCTAGCATGTTTTGGTGGTGGGTGTTCCCTCATCCCAGCTACTGACCCTGCACTTGGATTTGTGGCCACTGCTCAGCCTGTTGAGGTCTCTGTGGATGGCATCCCGTCCCTCTGCTGTGTCACTGCACTCCACAGCTTGGTGTCCTTAGGGTGCACTCAACCCCACTGTTGATGTCCCTGATGAAGGGGAAACCCAGATGCTTGTACCAACTGGGCGTAGAAGCCCTTGGGAGCAGC
>NW_011208368.1:0-320 GCF_000146605.3 Meleagris gallopavo
AAAATGTCGTATATTTGCGATAAAACTGGCATTTCTTGGAGAAAATATTATATTTTTGGGGAAAAATCTACTATTTCTTGGAAAAGGTGTCATATTTAAGGGAAGAAATCAGGTATTTCTCGAGAAAATGTAATTTTTGAGGAGAAAATAGGTATTTCTGGTGAAAAACGTTGAGACTTCGGTGATAAAACTGGTATTTCTGGTGCAGAATATCCTATTTTTGGGAGAAAACTCGTATTTCTAGTAGAAAACGTCATGTTTTGGGGGCAAAATCTGGTATTTCTGGGTGAAAACATCATATTTCTGGTTGAAAAATGGTA
>NW_011208369.1:0-513 GCF_000146605.3 Meleagris gallopavo
GCTTTCTCCCAGAAATACGAGAGTTTCTACGACAAATCTCAGGTTTCTCCCTGAAAATACGGCATTTTCTGCAAAAAATGGCACTTTTCTCCCCAGAAAAATGTCGCTATCTCCCAGAAATACCCATTTTCTCCACAAAAATAAAACATTTCCTCCCAGAAATACCAGTTTTCTCCCCATATTATGACATTATCTCCAAGAAATAACACATTTCTCCCCAAAAGGTCAGATTTTCTCTCAGAAATACCAGGTTTCTTGCAAAAATCCGACATTTTCTGCCAGGAACGGCAGTTTTCTCCCAGAAATAGGACATTTTTCAACCAGAAACATGACATTTTCTCCCAGACATACCAGTCGTCTGCCTAGAAATATGACATTTTTCCCCAGAAGTTGCAGTATTCTCCCCTGATATATGACGTTTTCCCCTAGAAATACCAGTTTTCTCCAATTATAGATGACGTTTTCTCCCAGAAATACAAGCTTTCTCCATGAAAGATGACATTTTGTGCCAGA
>NW_011208370.1:0-687 GCF_000146605.3 Meleagris gallopavo
ACATTCTCTCTAGTTTCCTTTTGCTGTTAACATACTTGTAAGTAAGCCTTTTTTTATTAGCCTTTATCACTTTAGCTAGATTCAATTCCAGATGGGCTTTAGCCTTCCTCGTTGCATCCCTGCAGGCCCTGACTACATTCCTATATTCTTCCCAAATGGTCAGACCCTTTTTCCACATTTCATGGACCTTCTTCTTTCCTTTGAGCTTGTGCATGAGCTCCTTGCTCATCCACAAAGGTCTCCTGCCACCTTTTCCCGATTTCTTGCTCACAGGGACGCACCGATCCTGAGCTTGGAAGAAGAGCTGTTTAAATGCTGACCAGCTCTCACAGGCCCCCCTTACCTTCTAACACCCGAGCCCACGGGATAGCTCCAAGTAGGTCCCGGAAGACATCAAAGTTGGCTCTCCTAAAGTCCAGGGTAGCAATCCTACTTATTGCTTTGCTTCTTCCACTCAGGATCTTGAACTCCACCATCTCATGATCACTACAACCCAAGCTGCCCCCAACCTTTACTTCCTTAACAAGTCCATCCCTGTTGGTGAGAATAAGGTCCAGTAACACCTCTCCCCGTGTCGGTTCCTCCACCACCTGCATCAGAAAGTTGTCTTCAACGCACTGCAAGAACCGTCTGGACCGTGCATGCCTGGCCATGTTGGGCGTCCAGCAAATATCTGGATAATTGAAG
>NW_011208371.1:0-455 GCF_000146605.3 Meleagris gallopavo
TGCGATAAAACTGGCATTTCTTAGAGAAAATATCATATTTTTGGGGAAAAATCTACTATTTCTTGGAAAAGGTGTCATATTTAAGGGAAGAAATCTGGTATTTCTGGAGAAAATGTAATTTTTGAGGAGAAAAATTGGTATTTCTGGTAGAAAACGTAGAGTCTTCGAGAATATAACTGGTATTTCTGGAGCAAAACAACATATTTTGGGAGAAAGCTACTATTTCTCGGAGAAAACGTCATGTTTTGGGAGCAAAATCTGGTATTTCTGGGAGAAAACGTCCTATTTCTGGTTGAAAAATGGTATTTGTGGGAGGAAACTGCAGTTCCTGGCAAAAAACTGCGTATTTTTGGGAGAAAGCGGGTATTTGTGGTAGATAATACCCTATTTTTTGGGAGAAATCTACTATTTCTGGGAGAAAACGTCATATTTCTGGTTGAAAAATGGTATTTGTG
>NW_011208372.1:0-450 GCF_000146605.3 Meleagris gallopavo
GGTTTCCACTAGGACTGAAGAGAAGTAGACAGCAATAGAAGCATTTAATAGAATCTTGTCGCATGGAGCAACAGATGACCTAGTCTATGCCCTTGTCCCCAGTACACTCCATCCCCTGACCTCAGTCTAACAGCTAACGTCTGCTGAATTTGTAGCCCTTGGAATACAGGCAAAGAGCCATGGGGACACATCATTCAGATGAAACAGACATGCCAATATGAGGAGGGCTGTTGTGACAATAATGCTTCCTACTTTATTATGGTGGCCTACAATGTCAGAGGCAGATGTTGGTAGTATGGCAGTAGAGGCTGAACTCTCCCACCAATATTCCATTATATTTTGCTGCCATAGATGGCAAGCAGAGGGGCAGTCTGGCAAAATGGTATCTGACATGGAAGTGCATATGAAGCAAAGGCGTATCACAGATCTCCTCTGTGCAAGAAAAAAATG
>NW_011208373.1:0-426 GCF_000146605.3 Meleagris gallopavo
CATTTCTTGGAGAAAATATCATATTTTTGGGGAAAAATCTATTTCTTGGAAAAGGTGTCATATTTAAAGGAAGAAATCTGGTATTTCTGGAGAAAATGTCATGTTTGGGGATAAAATAGGTATTTCTGGTGTAAAAACGTAGAGTCTTCGGGAATAAAACTGTAATTTCTGGAGCAGAATATCATATTTTGGGGAGAAAAGCTACTGTTTCTCGGAGAAAACGTCATATTTCTGGTTGAAAAACGGTATTGATGGGAGAAAACGTCCTATTTCTGGTTGAAAAATGGTATTTGTGGGAGGAAACTGCAGTTCCTGGCAGAAAATGGCTATATTTTTGGGAGAAAGCGGCTATTTGCGGTATAAAATGTCGTATATTTGCGATAAAACTGGCATTTCTGGGAGAAAATATCATATTTTGGGGAAAAA
>NW_011208374.1:0-411 GCF_000146605.3 Meleagris gallopavo
GAAAACTTTTTCAGCTTCCTTATAGATAATCAAGTATGGGCCCGAAAAGACCCATAGCCACTCCTCTGCCTACAGAGAGCTCCAGAATCCCCTTTTTGTTTGGCCACATCGGGGTGTGTCTGAGCTGTTGCACGGTTCCTGCAGACAGGGAGATGCTCCTAAGTACTGCTCTGCAATCAGAGCAGGGTCTGCAGGGCACAGCTGGTGGCACAGAGGTATGATGGGGTCTACGGGTGACACAAGAAGGAGATGCGGGAAGCAGCTGCTGCAAGGCACAGCTCCAGGGTGCAGAGATGGGGCAGAGACAGGGAGCGAACTGGCGACACAAAGGCTGTGCAGGGCGAATTTGGGCTGCCCAACATCTCTCCCTGCAGTGCAGATGTCTTCCTGTGAGCAAATCACCTGTGCTCC
>NW_011208375.1:0-321 GCF_000146605.3 Meleagris gallopavo
AGAAAAGCTGGTATTTCTGGGAGATATTGCCATATTGTTGGGGGGACAACTGGTATTTTTGGTAGAAAATGTAATATGTCAGGAGGAAAGGTGCAATTCCTGGGAGAAAACGTCATTTTGGGGGAGAAAACCGCCATTTCGGAGGGAAAATGGCCTACTTCCGGGCGAAAACTGGTATTTCCGGTAGGAAACGCTGAGTTTTTGGTGAGAAAACTGGAATTTCTGGTTCAAAATGTCATATTTCTGGGAGAAAGCTGGTACTTCTGGCAGAAGACAATCATATTCCTGGGGGAGAAATCTGGTATTTCTGGGAGAAAATGT
>NW_011208376.1:0-368 GCF_000146605.3 Meleagris gallopavo
ATCAGGGAGGGGTGGAGCCCTGGCTCTGCCCCACTCCACAGCCAAACTGCCCCCAGCTGTGCTCGCAGGGCTGCACCCCGCCCCAGGTGCGGGTTCCACAAAAACAGGAGGGCAAGGGAATGCCCAGGCAAAGGCAAGGGCCAAGAGAACATGGAAGGAAATGCCAAGGATGACGGCCCAGACAATAAGGCAGGGAACGCCAAAAACTGAATGCCTACATGAATGTGGCAACACAAAGCCAAGGGGTCATTAGGCCAAGAGAATGGGGCAAGGAACACAAAAAGAGGAGGGCAAGAGAATGTAATAGTGAAAACAGTGCAAGACCAGAGACAAGCAAGACACAGAAGATCGGAAGATATCGTATGCGG
>NW_011208377.1:0-507 GCF_000146605.3 Meleagris gallopavo
AACTAGAACAAGTAGTGTCCCTGTCCTCAAAAAAAGATAAGTCAGCCCCAAAATGGAGCATGTCTTGCTCCCAAAAATCCAGGAAATCTCCCCCTGCTCTTACCCCAAAGCTTTTCCACTGCTTTGCTGAATCAAGACCCCACTGCAGGTGCTGGCACCAAACCACCTGATTGCCGTGGCTTGTCAACACGGCGTTGCTGGCAGAATGAGCCTGAAATGGCCATGGAAACCAAATCCAGACCAGCAACCCGGTGAGCAGGGCTGTGCAGGGGAGGGCAGCATGGGGAAGAGGAGCAGGAGGCTGCTCCTCCTGTGCTTCCCATCTGCCTTGCAGATGGACAGCCCAACACCAATGGAAACAGGTCATCCCATGGGCCTGAGATCAAACTAGAACAAGTAGTGTCCCTGTCCTCAAAAAAAAGATAAGTCAGCCCCAAAATGGAGCATGTCTTGCTCCCGAAAATCCAGGAAATCTCCCCTGCTCTTACCCCAAAGCTTTTCCACTGC
>NW_011208378.1:0-559 GCF_000146605.3 Meleagris gallopavo
TCTTTTGGGGGGATGGCAAGTGCACTGAAGGGCTGCTAGGTGTAAGAGCAGCATCTGAATCTGGAGACTGCTTCCTTTGGGGTGTGGGGTGAGCCCTTAGAATGGGGTGAGTGATTCCTGCTTTCTTTCAGAGCTGTGAGCTCTGCTTTTCTGGAGGATCTCAAGCTGGATGGCTGTAATTAATAGGGCTATGTGCTAATTGCATCCATGCGGTGGGTGTTTTTTAAGGGCATTGTGTGCATCCTTGTTGTGTTTTAAATGATGTTCTGCGTCTCTTCTGCTTTCATTTTGCAGCCTGATGGAGTTGAAGGATTGCCTGGGCTCCTCCAGTCAGTGGTGTGAGATGTGTCCAGCAGGTAATGAACATCATGCACCCCATGTTGGTGCGCTGCTTGTATGCAGGTAGGTTTGCGATGTGATCCGACTCCCCCATGCTGACCATCCACAGCTAGATCAAGTTGCTCAGAGTCTGAGCCAGGCTCACCTTGAAAGGGCCAGCACATCCACCATGTCTCTGGCAACCTGTGCCACTGCCTCAGCCACCCTCACTATACAAGAC
>NW_011208379.1:0-492 GCF_000146605.3 Meleagris gallopavo
TTCTGTCCCCTGGAGTCCCGCCCCATTCCCCATCCCCTCTATCTGACCCCCAGAATCCCCTCTCCTCCCCTCGAGTGCCCCCCCTCCAATTCCCCCGTTCCGATCCCTAGAGTCTCCTACCAGCTCCCATTCCCCTCACGTTGACTTCCAGGGTCCCGTGTCCTCCCTTCTCCCCCACCTCCTGGCCCCTTTTCCTGACCCCTAGAGTCCCCTGTACCCCTCTGTGCGCTGCTCACTGACCCCTGGAATCATTTTGACCTCATTTGGACCTCCAATCCCCCCAGCCGGACCCCTGTTCTGCCCAATAGAAGCCACAACCCACAAGCCCTGGCTCTTCCCTCCCACCCCTCCCTCCACCCCCAGATGCTCTTCCTGCCTCGTAGAGACTCTGTTCACCCCTTCCCCCCCACAGCCCACTAAGTTTCCCCCCAGATTCTTTTTCGACCCCACAGACGTCCCCCCCATCACTCCCCTACCGTCTCCCCCAGACTC
>NW_011208380.1:0-624 GCF_000146605.3 Meleagris gallopavo
GGAACCTGGGGCCGTAGCAACCCGTCTACCTCGAGAGCCCCATCAGCGTCCTGCAGCTCCTGGAGCCGGGTGACGCTGTCACCCTGCCTGTCCATGACTGTCCCACGCCGTCCCCCCTGCCATGGTGGCACAACCGCAGCGCGGTGCCACCGTCATTGAAGAGGTGACGAGGAGGGGCACAGGGAGGGGGGCTGGGGATAGTCGGGGACATGTGGGGTCTGCATGGGTGTGACGTGGGGTCGCTGGTGTCACCGTGGTCTCCTCCAGCCTCTGGCGTCTCACGGGCAGTCCAGGAGTTTGGTCTGGCCAGGTTCAAAAGCAACGTGGCCAAGAGCACTAAAGGATTTGAATACGTGCTTGCAAGGAGGCTAGCAAGTATTGTCACCTTCAGTGGGCGATATTGGGTGTCACTGTCACCAGGTGTCACCGTCACTCAAGTGTCACCGTCACGCAGGGTCCACCCCACAGACCACATTGTTCCCACGGGGCGGGGGTGCCACCCCTTACTTTTGTAATTAAGGTTTATTTTTTGATTAAGGAGGGATTGGGGGATGCCCCCCCACGCCCCCTGCAAATATAAAGGGCAGAGGAGCAGCTGTGGGCTCCACGTCTCACAGTGGAGGG
>NW_011208381.1:0-935 GCF_000146605.3 Meleagris gallopavo
GATACAGTTAAGTCCAAAGGGCTCAACATTTGGTTCAGAGGCAAGTCAAACACTTGGGAAAAGGAAAGAAAGCAAAGAAAGGAACAGGGAAGAAGAAAACTAACAAAATCAATAAAAAGCAAGAAAACCAAAGCAAAGCCAAGAAACATACTCTGAACAGGAAAGGAATGCTTGCAGCAAGGAACAAGGTCACGCAAAGAAAGGAGCAGGAAAGACAAAGAACCCACAAATAGGAAACAAAGACAATGCAAAGCACACAAAAAAGCCTCACTACAGAAAAAAACAAATGAGAAATTGCAAAACAAGGATGGAGAGCAAAGCACTGGCAGTCATGCCAAGGAGGAGGGAAGGGTAGCTACCGGGCATGGATCCACCCAGCCAGCAGAGCAAAAGCCTCCAGGCCAGCACAAGGCAAGAGGCAAGGATGCCCTCGAGGCGGGGAACCACCTGGGAAACCGAGAAGGAGCTGCAAACGCAGGAAGCACTGCACAAAAGCCGAGAGCTGCCTGCACTTCCAGAAGCCTGGAAAGGAAAAACACAACAGTCAAGGCACAGAGACAGCATCAGGTAAGTGAAGGCAAGGTCAGAGGAATGGCATGGGCAAGGAGACAAGGGAGGCAAAGCAAGGCAAGGCAAAGAATGGAAAGCAAAGGAGCAACTGAAAGCAAAGCCAAGAAACATACTCTGAACAGGAAAGGAATGCTTGCAGCAAGGAACAAGATCACGCAAAGAAAGCAGCAGGAAAGACAAAGAATACACAAATAGGAAACAAAGACAATGCAAAGCAAACAAAAAAGCCTCACTACAGAAAAAATAAAAATAAAAAAAAAGACAAAACAAAAACAAGGAATGAAAACGAAGCAAAGTAAAGCGAGGATGAGAAATACAAGAGGAAAGCCAATGAATTCAATACACTAGCATGGCAAAGCAAAGAA
>NW_011208382.1:0-517 GCF_000146605.3 Meleagris gallopavo
TCTCCGCAGTCCTGAAAGGGTCTCTCCCACCTTTCTGAAACGCTCTCCCTGAGAGCACTACAGCTGTCGCTCCTCGAACTTGCAAATGCCTTATTAGAGAGGGTTTTCCCTTCCTCTTCTTTTCCTCTCTGAATGCAGATGTGTCGCAGTGGAAAACCTCACTAGCATGAATTGTGGCTCGAAATAAAGGCAGAGACATAGTATTCAGAGGTAGGCGTAGTGCATTCTGCATGTAGCCAAGGCGAAGTGCAAACCGCTCCTTTGCGATGCGCGCACAGGAGCCCGCTCACTCGTCGGAGAAAAGCAGCCGGCTGAAGTGGCCCGTTCTCGGCAAGCGAGAAACACGTGACCGCTGCTGACGGCTGTAAGCGGAGTTCGGGGAGAAGCGCGATTTCTCGGCCAGCTACGGCAGAGTCTCCGGAGCGGTTCAGCGCGAATGCCGCTTTCTACGCGTGAAAGCGAAGAAGTGGGATTCCGATGCCGACAGCTGCGAATTCAGCGTCCTGCACTACCTGCG
>NW_011208383.1:0-675 GCF_000146605.3 Meleagris gallopavo
TCTTTTCCTCTCTGAATGCAGATGTGTCGCAGTGGAAAACCTCACTAGCATGAATTGTGGCTCGAAATAAAGGCAGAGACATAGTATTCAGAGGTAGGCGTAGTGCATTCTGCATGTAGCCAAGGCGAAGTACAAACCGCTCCTTTGCGATGCGCGCACAGGAGCCCGCTCACTCGTCGGAGAAAAGCAGCCGGCTGAAGTGGCCCGTTCTCGGCAAGCGAGAAACACGAGACCGCTGCTGACGGCTGAAAGCGGAGTTCGGGGAGAAACGCGATTTCTCGGCCAGCTACGGCAGAGTCTCCGGAGCGGTTCAGCGCGAATGCTGCTTTCTACGCGTGAAAGCGAAGAAGTGGGATTCCGATGCCGACAGCTGCGAATTCAGCGTCCTGCACTACCTGCGAGGTTGGGGGTTTTTCTCCGAAGTCCTGAAAGGATCTCTCCCCACTTTCTGAAACGCTCTCCCTGAGAGCACTACATCTGTCGCTCCTCGAACTTGCCAATGCCTTATTAGAGAGGGTTTTCCCTTCCTCTCTTTTCCTCTCTGAATGCAGATGTGTCGCAGTGGAAAACCTGACTAGAATGAATTGTGGCTCGAAATAAAGGCAGAGACATAGTATACAGAGGTAGGCGTAGTGCATTCTGCATGTAGCCAAGGCGAAGTGCAAACCGCACTTT
>NW_011208384.1:0-367 GCF_000146605.3 Meleagris gallopavo
AAACGTCCTATTTCTGGGAGAAAGCTGGTATTTCTGGGAGAAAATGTCCTGTTTCTGGCTAGAAAATGGTATTTGTGGAGGAAACTGCAGTTCCTGGCAGAAAAATGGACATATTTTTGGGAGAAAACTGGTATTTGTGGTGGAAAATGTCGTATTTTTGTGTATAAAACTGTCACTTGTTGGAGAAAATACCCATATTTTTGGGGGAGAAACCTGCCATTTCTGAGAGTTAAATGCCGTATTTCCGGGAGTAAACTGGTATTTCTGGTAGAAACGCTGATTTTGTTGTGAGAGAACTGGTATTTCTGTTCCAAAATGTCATATTTCATGGAGAATCTGCTATTTCTGGAAGAAAACGTGATATTTC
>NW_011208385.1:0-626 GCF_000146605.3 Meleagris gallopavo
GAGATAGCTCATGACAGCCTTCCAAGACTCGAAGGGAGCGCATAAGCAGGAGGGGGCAACGGCTGTTTAGGAGGGTGGATAGCGATAGGACAAGGGGAAATGGTTTTCAAGTGAGACGGGGGATGTTTAGGTTGGTTATTAGGAGGCAGCTTTTCACGCACAGGGTGGTGACGCACTGGAATGTGTGCTTGAGAGTCACTTGCAGGATGATCTGCTCCATGATCCGTGACCAGCACAGAGGTGAGACTGACATGCTGGTAGTTCCCCGCGTCACACTTTCTATCCTTCCTAAGAGGTGTGCTGTCACCTTTTTTCTCCTCAGCAGGGACTTGACCTGAGTGCCTCGACTTCTGAAATACCATGGAGAGTGGCTCGGTGACTGCAGCGGTGAATTCCCTCGGAACTCTGGGACTCATCTCGTCAGGACCCAAAGACTCCTGGCTGTTTGGGCCTCAGGTGGTCCAGAACCTGATCTCCCATGGCAGTGTGGGATGGGAAGGGGTCTGTGGGACTGAGGAAGCAATGGCAGTCCCCACCTCACCAAAGCAAAGATGAGGGCTGTTGCATAATGAGCAGTTCTCAGACAAGATGGAAGCCAAAATGGTGTTGGGTACCTGAGCCTTCTC
>NW_011208386.1:0-720 GCF_000146605.3 Meleagris gallopavo
AGTGAGGTATGACACTGCTACACATCTGCATTCAGAGAGGAAAAGAGTGGAAGGAAAAACCCTCTCCAATAAGGCATTTGCAAGTTCGAGGAGCGACAGCTGTAGTGCTCTCAGGGAGAGCGTGACAGAAAGTGGGGAGAAATCCATTCAGGACTGCGGAGAAAAAACCCCACTCGCAGGTAGTGCAGGAGGCTGAATTCGCACTTGTCAGCATCGGAATCGCACTCCTTCGTTCTAACACGCAGAAAGCGGCATTCGCGCTGAACCGCTCCGGAGACTGCCGTAGAAGGCCGAGTAATAGCGATTCTCCCCGCACGCCGCTTTCAGCCGTCAGCAGCGGTCTCGTGTTTCTCGCTTGCCGAGAACGGGCCACTTCAGCCGGCTGCTTTCCTCCGACGAGTGAGCGGGCTCCTGTGCGCACTTCGGAAAGGAGCGGTTTGCACTTCGCCTTGGCTACATGCAGAATGCACTACGCCTACCTCTGAATACTATGTCTCTGCCTTTATTTCGAATCACAATTCGTCCCATTGAGGTATGACTCTGCTAGACATCTGCATTCAGAGAGGAAAAGAGTGGAAGGAAAAACCCTCTCCAATAAGGCATTTTCAAGTTCGAGGAGCGACAGCTGTAGTGCTCTCAGGGAGAGCGTGACCGAAAGTGGGGAGAAATCCTTTCAGGACTGCGGAGAAAAAAACCCCACTCGCAGGTAGTGCAGGAGGC
>NW_011208387.1:0-301 GCF_000146605.3 Meleagris gallopavo
TTCCTGCTTTCTTTCAGAGCTGTGAGCTCTGCTTTTCTGGAGGATCTCAAGCTGGATGGCTGTAATTAATAGGGCTATGTGCTAATTGCATCCATGCGGTGGGTGTTTTTTAAGGGCATTGTGTGCATCCTTGTTGTGTTTTAAATGATGTTCTGCGTCTCTTCTGATTTTCATTTTGCAGCCTGATGGAGTTGAAGGATTGCCTGGGCTCCTCCAGTCAGTGGTGTGAGATGTGTCCAGCAGGTAATGAACATCATGCACCCCATGTTGGTGCGCTCCTTGTATGCAGGTAGGTTTGCGA
>NW_011208388.1:0-738 GCF_000146605.3 Meleagris gallopavo
CTCAAGCTGGATGGCTGTAATTAATAGGGCTATGTGCTAATTGCTATCCATGCGGTGGGTGTTTTTTAAGGGTCATTGTGTGCATCCTTGTTGTGTTGTAAATTATGTTCTGCGTCTCTTCTGATTTCATTTTGCAGCCTGATGGAGTTGAAGGATTGCCTGGGCTCCTCCAGTCAGTGGTGTGAGATGTGTCCAGCAGGTAATGAACATCATGCACCCCATGTTGGTGCGCTGCTTGTATGCAGGTAGGTTTGCGATGTGATCCGACTCCCCCATGCTGACCATCCACAGCTAGATCAAGTTGCTCAGAGTCTGAGCCAGGCTCACCTTGAAAGGGCCAGCACATCCACCATGTCTCTGGCAACCTGTGCCACTGCCTCAGCACCCTCACTGTACAGGACATTTTCCTTAGATTTCACCTCCATTTTCCCTTGTTCTTTCCTTTAGGTATTGAAAGGCTGTTACCAGGTTCCCTTGGAGCCTTCACTTCTCCAGGAGGGGAGGCTGAACAGCCCAGCTCTCCTTGCTTACAGGAGAGGGGTTCCATCCTTGGGTTCGTGTTTGTGGCTGTACTCTGGATGCACTCGCACAGCTCCATGTCTCCCTGCACTGAGGACTCCACATCTGGACGCAGCACTGCAGCTGAGGCCTGACCAGCGCAGAGCAGAGGGATGGGGATCTCCTCCCTTCGCCCGCTGACTGCGCATCTTTGGATGCAGCCCAGGATACGGTTGTCTT
>NW_011208389.1:0-581 GCF_000146605.3 Meleagris gallopavo
AGCATACAAGCAGCGCACCAACATGGGGTGCATGATGTTCATTACCTGCTGGACAGATCTCACACAACTGACTGGAGGAGCCCAGGCAATCCTTCAACTCCATCAGGCTGCAAAATGAAATCAGAAGAGACGCAGAACATCATTTAAAACACAACGAGGATGCACACAATGCCCTTAAAAACACCCACCGCATGGATGCAATTAGCACATAGCCCTATTAATGACAGCCATCCAGCTTGAGATCCTCCAGAAAAGCAGAGCTCACAGCTCTGAAATCAAGCAGGAATCACTCACCCCATTCTAAGGGCTCACCCCACACCCCAAAGGAAGCAGACTCCAGATTCAGATGCTGCTCTTACACCTAGCAGCCCTTCAGCGCACTTGGGATCCCCCAAAAAGACAAGATCACAGGCCTGAAAGAAAAAAAGAAACCACTTACCCCATTCCAAGGACCTATACTCCCCCACACTCTCAAGTGAAGGAAGCAGCTTCCAGGTCCAAATACCTCCCAGCCCTTAAGTACGCTCAGGGTTCCCTGCTAAAAAAGAGAGAGAGCAGCTCCACAATGGAGAAGAGAAAAA
>NW_011208390.1:0-360 GCF_000146605.3 Meleagris gallopavo
ACGTCTCTTGGAGGTTGTGACGTCACGTAGGGTGTGTGACGTCATTTTTGGGGAATGACATCACATGTGGTGTGTGACGTCACATGGGGTGTGTGACGTCATTATGGGGGTGTGTGACGTCATTTTGGGGGTTGTGACGTCACATAGGGTGTGTGTCGACATTTTTGGGGGTATGACATCACATGTGTTGGTGTGACGTCACATGGGGTGTACGACGTCATTTTAGGGGTGTGTGACGTCATTTGGGGGGCATTGCGTCACATGGGGGTAGTGACGTCACATGGGGTGTGTGACGTCATTTTGGTCGTGAGACGTCTCTTGGAGGTTGTGACGTCACGTAGGGTGTGTGACGTCATTTTT
>NW_011208391.1:0-627 GCF_000146605.3 Meleagris gallopavo
AACTTGATCTAGCTGTGGATGGTCAGCATGGGGGAGTCGGATCACATCGCAAACCTACCTGCATACAAGCAGCGCACCAACATGGGGTGCATCGTGTTCATTACCTGCTGGACACATCTCACACCACTGACTGGAGGAGCCCAGGCAATCCTTCAACTCCATCAGGCTAGCAAAAATGAAATCAGAAGAGACGCAGAACATAATTTACAACACAACAAG
Organism: Meleagris gallopavo; assembly: GCF_000146605.3. Taxonomy (NCBI): domain Eukaryota; kingdom Metazoa; phylum Chordata; class Aves; order Galliformes; family Phasianidae; genus Meleagris; species Meleagris gallopavo. The sequence continues at coordinate 220 of NW_011208391.1, forward strand.
GATGCACACAATGCCCTTAAAAAACACCCACCGCATGGATGCAATTAGCACATAGCCCTATTAATTACAGCCATCCAGCTTCAGATCCTCCAGAAAAGCAGAGCTCACAGCTCTGAAATCAAGCAGGAATCACTCACCCCATTCTAAGGGCTCACCCCACACCCCAAAGGAAGCAGTCTCCAGATTCACATGCTGCTCTTACACCTAGCAGCCCTTCAGCGCACTTGGGATCCCCAAAAGACAAGATCAGATCACAGCCCTGAAAGAAAAAGAACCACTTACCCCATTCCAAGGACCAATACTCCCCACACTCTCAAGTGAAGGAAGCAGCTTCCAGGTCCAAATACCTACCAGCCCTTAAGTACGCTCAGGTTCCCTGCTAAAAGAGAGAGACCAGCTCCACAATGG
>NW_011208392.1:0-464 GCF_000146605.3 Meleagris gallopavo
GGTGGATGTGCAGGCCCTTTCAAGGTGAGCCTGGCTCAGACTCTGAGCAACTTGATCTAGCTGTGGATGGTCAGCATGGGGGAGTCGGATCACATCGCAAACCTACCTGCATACAAGCAGCGCACCAACATGGGGTGCATGATGTTCATTACCTGCTGGACACATCTCACACCACTGACTGGAGGAGCCCAGGCAATCCTTCAACTCCATCAGGCTGCAAAATGAAATCAGAAGAGACGCAGAACATAATTTAAAACACAACAAGGATGCACACAATGCCCTTAAAAAACACCCACCGCATGGATGCAATTAGCACATAGCCCTATTCATTACAGCCATCCAGCTTGAGATCCTCCAGAAAAGCAGAGCTCACAGCTCTGAAATCAAGCAGGAATCACTCACCCCATTCTAAGGGCTCACCCCACACCCCAAAGGAAGCAGTCTCCAGACTTCACATGCTGCTC
>NW_011208393.1:0-372 GCF_000146605.3 Meleagris gallopavo
CAAGCAGCGCACCAACATGGGGTGCATGATGTTCATTACCTGCTGGACAGATCTCACACCACTGACTGGAGGAGCCCAGGCAATCCTTCAACTCCATCAGGCTGCAAAATGAAATCAGAAGAGACGCAGAACATCATTTAAAACACAACAAGGATGCACACAATGCCCTTAAAAAACACCCACCGCATGGATGCAATTAGCACATAGCCCTATTAATTACAGCCATCCAGCTTGAGATCCTCCAGAAAAGCAGAGCTCACAGCTCTGAAATCAAGCAGGAATCACTCACCCCATTCTAAGGGCTCACCCCACACCCCAAAGGAAGCAGACTCCAGACTTCAGATGCTGCTCTTACACCTAGCAGCCCTTCAG
>NW_011208394.1:0-585 GCF_000146605.3 Meleagris gallopavo
ATTGTCGCACGAAATAAAGACAGAGACATAGTATTCAGAGGTAGTCGGAGTGCATTCTACATGTAGCCAAGGCGAAGTGCTAACCGCTCCTTTCCGATCAGCGCACAGGAGCCCGCTCACTCGTCGGAGAAAAGCAGCCGGCTGAAGTTGCCCGTTCTCGGCAAGCGAGAAACACGAGACAGCTGCTGACAGCTCAAAGCGGAGTTCGGGGAGAAACGCGATTTCTCGGCCAGCTACGGCAAAGTCTCCGGAGCGGTTCAGCGCGAATGCCTCTTTCTGCGCGTGAGAGCGAAGGAGTGCGATTCCGATGCCGACAACTGCGAATTCAACCTCCTGCACTACCTGCGAGTGGGGGTTTTTTTCTCCGAAGTCCTGAAAGGATCTCTCCCCACTTTCTGAAACGCTCTCCCTGAGAGCACTACATCTGTCGCTCCTCCAACTTCCAGGTGTCTTATTAGAGAGGGTTTTCCCTTCCACTCTTTTCCTCTCTGAATGCAGACGTATAGCAGTGGAGAACCGCGCAGGGACGAATTGTGCCACGAAATATAGGCGGAGACATAGTATTCAGAGCTAGTCGTGTGCAAT
>NW_011208395.1:0-779 GCF_000146605.3 Meleagris gallopavo
CAGGAAGGATAACACCTCACTTTCTGAAACGCTCTCCCTGAGAGCACTACATCTGTCGCTCCTCCCACTTCCCGGTGTCTTATTAGAGAGGGGTTTTCCTTCCACTCTTTTCCTCTCTGAATGCAGACGTATAGCAGTGGAGAACCGCGCAGGGACGAATTGTGCCACGAAATATAGGCGGAGACATAGTATTCAGAGCTAGTCGTGTGCAATCTGCATGTAACCAATTCGAAGTGCAAACCGCTCCTTTCCGATGTGCGCACAGGAGCCCACTCACTCGTCGGAGAAAAGCAGCCGGCTGAAGTGGCCCGTTCTCGGCAAGCGAGAAACACGAGACCGCTGCTGACGGCTGAAAGCGCATTCGGGGAGAAGCGCGATTTCTCAGCCAGCTACGGCAAAGTCTCCGGCGCGGTTCAGCGCGAATGCTGCTTTCTGCGCGTGAGAGCGAAGGAGTGCGATTCCGATACCGACAACTGCGAATTCAGCGTCCTGCACTACCTGCGAGTGGGGGTTTTTTCTCCGAAGTCCTGAAAGGATCTCTCCCCTCTTTCTGAAACGCACTCCCTGAGAGCACTACATCTGTCGCTCCTCGAACTTCCAGGTGTCCTATTAGAGAGGGTTTCTCTTCCACTCTTTTCCTCTCTGAATGCAGATGTGTATCAGTGGAAACCTCACTAGAATGAATTGTGGCTCGAAATAAAGGCAGAGACATAGTATTCAGAGGTAGGCGTAGTGTATTCTGCATGTAGCCAAGGCGAAGTGCAAACCGCTCCTTTCCG
>NW_011208396.1:0-324 GCF_000146605.3 Meleagris gallopavo
AAAGTGCAATTTTGGTCAAATTTGGGTGAAAAAAGGGTAAAAAAAGCTCTTACCGGATGTCATCGTCAGTGACAACGAAGGCTCTGCAAAGTGGTTGGGAAGAATTGAGCCACACTGCTGGATTTTTTTCTGCAGCACTCGAAAGCTGACCGGTAACGGGAACGGAACCGACGTGGAGAGCGCTGGCGACGGCCGACAGCAAGGTGACGTTGTCTGGGACGGGACCTAGGGCTGATTTTTGGGGGAAAAAGGAGGGATTTTTGGGGACTTATTTGGGGGGATTATTGGAGGCCTCATTTTCCTCATTTTTTGATGATTTTTGTT
>NW_011208397.1:0-817 GCF_000146605.3 Meleagris gallopavo
AAAGGAGGGATTTTTGGGGACTTATTTGGGGGGATTATTGGAGCCTCATTTTCCTCATTTTTTGATGATTTTTGTTCTCCCTTTTTGGTATTTTTGCCATCTTTGGGGATTTTTCCCCATTTTTTGGGATTTTTCTCCCCAATTTTGGGAGTTTTTCCCAATTTTGGGATTTTTTTCCCATTTTTGGGGATATTTTGGTGATTTGGGGGCATTTTGGGGGGATTTTTCAAGGGTTTTTTCTTCCATTTTGGGGGATTTTTTCTTCATCCTATGGGGTCAAAGGTCATCCTATGGGATCTGTGGGTTCAGAGGTCAACCTATGGGGTCAAAGGTCAACCCTATGGGATGTATGGGGTCACAAGACCGTCCAATAGGATCCCAAGTCATCGTATGTGGTCAAAGCTCAACCCTATGGGATCCACGGGATCAGAGGTCAACTGATGGGGTCAAAGGTCAAGCCCAGGGGTCAAAGGTCACCTTGCAGTCCCCGCGGGAGCTCCATGGCTTTGAGGATCTCATGGCCAACATCGGAGGCGCTGAGGCCACGTAAGCGCTTCTCCCAGAAGAGCTGCGGGGTTCATTAAGCAGCCATTAATTAACTATTAATTAACATCGGTAATTAACACTAATCAGTTATTATATAATAGGGATAAGCCACAACGATCCTGCGCAACAAGAAATTGGAATGAAATTTGCATACGGTGCCTCAGCGCGTTCGTCACCTTTCGATTATTAATTAATTGATAATTAAGGAATCGGGGGGAAAATTGGTGGGAAATGGGAGATATTGGGGGGAAAAAATGGGGATTTTGGGGGG
>NW_011208398.1:0-370 GCF_000146605.3 Meleagris gallopavo
AAAAAAAAAGAACAGAAACATTTCAAAAGGTTAAAGATGTGGATTGAAAAAGTCTCAGCCAAAAATATTTCTGAGGAATTTTTAACTTTATTTATGTATTTCTTTTCCTTCCCAAGAAAGCACAATCTCACTTCTCCAGCAAAATTGATGTGTCCTTATCTTGCTGGAGAAAGGGCCTCTTACCATGGCACAAAGCTGCTAGAGTTTCCCAGGATGCATGAACAACAGTTTCTCCACTTTTCCAGTCTTTCCACTTTAGCACTTTGGAGTTAATGCTTTGGGGTTTGGGCAGAACTCCTGGCTTACCCTAATGTACCCAGATTTTAGCTCTGGAGGATGAAAAAAAGAGGCTTAATTTGCCATTCCCAGT
>NW_011208399.1:0-515 GCF_000146605.3 Meleagris gallopavo
AAAAGGTTAAAGATGTGGATTGAAAAAGTCTCAGCCAAAAATATTTCTGAGGAATTTTTAACTTTATTTATGTATTTCTTTTCCTTCCCAAGAAAGCACAATCTCACTTCTCCAGCAAAATTGATGTGTCCTTATCTTGCTGGAGAAAGGGCCTCTTACCATGGCACAAAGCTGCTAGAGTTTCCCAGGATGCATGAACAACAGTTTCTCCACTTTTCCAGTCTTTCCACTTTAGCACTTTGGAGTTAATGCTTTGGGGTTTGGGCAGAACTCCTGGCTTACCCGAATGTACCCAGATTTTAGCTCTGTGGAGGATGAAAAAAAGAGGCTTAATTTGCCATTCCCAGTCCCCCAGATTCCTTCTCTCCAATCTGAAATGTCTGGGACATTACTGAGAAAAACACTGCAATGTTTTGTTCAGTAGTTGGCAAAGACAATGCTCCTTGCATTCCTTGCATGGTGCTTTTTCCATGGATTTTTCAGTGCTGTGCACATGTGCATGCAGATACTTAGAC
>NW_011208400.1:0-338 GCF_000146605.3 Meleagris gallopavo
CCCTTACCTGCTGGGCGGACAATGACCAGTCAGCAAAGTGAGGTTCCGGGGCATGCCGCGAAACGCAGATTCCACTTCCTTGCTGTTTCCACAGAGACCAACGCATCTCTCCGTGCACTTGTTACGGCACTTGGGAGCACCGCAGCTCTGCTGCCACCTGTTGGACACAATACAGTCATGAAGGCACTGCCCTGCATCCGGGCCTCTTGCACAAACCTGTGCTCCTTGCTCGGAGCACATGGCTGCACTCTGTGCACCATGTTGCTTACCACCAGGGAAGGCTCAGGTACCCAACACCATTTTGGCTTCCATCTTGTCTGAGAACTGCTCATGATGCA
>NW_011208401.1:0-538 GCF_000146605.3 Meleagris gallopavo
TTCAGGGAAAGCTTTAGTCAAGTGATGGACTTGGAAAAAGATGACCTCCAGAGGGGATTAGGGGGATACCCTGTTAAGATTTGGGTAAACCTTACAAGAAAGGAAGTACCCCAGACTGTTACATTTGATGCTTGCCAGGTAATAGCCTGTGGAAGTTTAAGTACTCAACGACAACTGAGTAATGAAAATAAATATCTCTGTCCTGAACCGGGTATAAATAAGGGATTCCCCTGTAACAGATGGAATAATGTATGGTGGACAACTGCCCATCGAGGTTGGACATATATACCTGGAATATTTGATGCTCCATGGGCACATACACTGAAAGATCGAATAAGCATGTTTAAAGGGACTGCACAACCAAACTGTCAATCCTTACAATGTAACCCAGTGACAATAACAATTAACAAGGCTGATAATCTTGTTAATACTACCTTTGGCCTTGGGATAGACATGCGTGGGAAAGATCCAACAGCGAGATTCCGGATAGCTGTACGGAATATACTCCCGGATGACACCCAGAAGGTTCAGGATGAGG
>NW_011208402.1:0-301 GCF_000146605.3 Meleagris gallopavo
GCAGCACTGCATCCCCTCCGCTTCAATTCATTTATTTGCCCCCCCCACCCTCCAGGTTTTGGCCACCTGACCAAGCAGCTGATGACGTTGGCGGGGGGCCGCGTGGTGCTGGCCTTGGAGGGGGGGCACGACCTGACGGCCATCTGCGACGCCTCCGAGGCGTGTGTCACTGCATTGCTGGGGCTGGAGGTACACCGGACCCCCCCCTAAATCCCCACCTCCCCCCCTCCCTCCCCCAACCCCCATATCTTATCCCAATTCAGAGGGAGGGGGCTTTGGGTTTATGCACCCCGTGCCGTGC
>NW_011208403.1:0-363 GCF_000146605.3 Meleagris gallopavo
CGCACTTGTCGGCATCGGAATCGCACTCCTTCGCTCTCATGCCCAGAAAGCAGCATTGGTACTGAACCGCTCCGGAGACTATGCCGTTGCTGGCCGAGAAATCGCGTTTCTCTCCGAACGTGCAGAATGCACTACGCCTAGCTCTGAATACTATGTCTCTGCGTTTATTTCGAGCGACAATTTATTCTAGTGAGGTTCTCCACTGCTACACATCTTTTCTCAGAGAGGAAAAGAATGGCAGGGAAAACCCTCTCTAATAAGACACCTGGAAGTTCGAGGAGCGACAGCTGTAGTGCTCTCAGGGAGCGCGTTTCAGAAAGTGGGGAGAGACCCCTTTTCAGGACTTCTGAGAAAAAACCCCAC
>NW_011208404.1:0-480 GCF_000146605.3 Meleagris gallopavo
ATTTGGGGTCATTTCTTCCCCCATGGGCCCCAGCTTCGCCATCCAGCAGCGCCACGACTCCACACATAGAAAATTTTGCCCATTTTCTCCCGTTTTTGACCCAAATTTCGGAGTCTTTTCCCCTTTTGTCGCCGCTTTCGCCAAAAATCTCCAAATTTGACTCTTTTTTTTTGCTGTTTTTTGCCTCAAATTTGGGTTTTTTTCCCCTTTTTTTGGGGCCCTCTGAGAGGAAGGAGCTTCGCCCGTGGCCGCTCAAGCGGCCAACCCACAATTTTGGGGTAAAAACAGAGGATTTTGGTCAACGTTGTGTCACTGTGGGTAGTGCTGGTTGTGGTGCTCATCACCGTGTTTCACCCCGTAACAAAAACCAAACTCATTTTGGGGGAAATTTGGCCCTTTTTGGTCAATTTTGCCCCCCTGTATAAAGATTTTCCCCCTCTCTGTTGGCCTCCGGGGATCCAAAATTTTGGGGGTGATTTT
>NW_011208405.1:0-391 GCF_000146605.3 Meleagris gallopavo
TTTTTTGGGGCCCTCTGAGAGGAAGGAGCTTCGCCCGTGGCCGCTCAAGCGGCCAACCCACAATTTTGGGGTAAAAAACAGAGGATTTTTGGTCAACGTTGTGTCACTGTGGGTAGTGCTGGTTGTGGTGCTCATCACCGTGTTTCACCCCGTAACAAAAACCAAACTCATTTTGGGGGAAATTTGGCCCTTTTTGGTCAATTTTGCCCCCCTGTATAAAGATTTTCCCCCTCTCTGTTGGCCTCCGGGGATCCAAAATTTTGGGGGTGATTTTCCCACTTTTGGCCAATTTTACCAAAAATCAAAGAATTTCCCCATCTTTTCCAGTCTCCCAAATTTTTGATTTTTTTTTTTTTGCCTTTTCTGGCTTTTTTTTGCCCCAAAATTCAAC
>NW_011208406.1:0-308 GCF_000146605.3 Meleagris gallopavo
AATTGAGCCCAAAATGAGTCCCAAAAATTCAGCACCAAAATGGCCCCAAATTCAGCCCCAAATCGGCCCCAAAATCGACTCAAGTGGATCCGAAATTGGTCCGGATTTGACCCAAAAATGAGTCCCAAATCGGCCCCAAATCGACCCCAAATGGCCCCAAAATGACCCAAATTGGAGCCCAAAATGAGTCCCGAAAATGGGCCCAAATTGAGCCCAAAATCAGCCCCAAAGTGACCCCAAAATGAAACCCCAAAGTGGCCCCAAATCGACCCCAAATTGGACCCAAAATTGAACCGAAAATGAGCCAA
>NW_011208407.1:0-320 GCF_000146605.3 Meleagris gallopavo
AAATTGGAGCCCAAAATGAGTCCCGAAAATGGGCCCAAATTGAGCCCAAAATCAGCCCCAAAGTGACCCCAAAATGAAACCCCAAAGTGGCCCCAAATCGACCCCAAATTGGACCCAAAATTGAACCGAAAATGAGCCAAAATTGAGCCCAAATCACCCCAAAATTCAGCCCCCAAATGACCCCAAATCACCCCAAATCACCCCAAAATTCAGCCCCAATTCAGCCCCAAATCACCCCAAAATTACCCCAAAAATGACCTTTAGGGTCGACCCCAAATCACCCCAAAATTCAGCCCCAAATCACCCCCAAAATGACCCCA
>NW_011208408.1:0-575 GCF_000146605.3 Meleagris gallopavo
ATGTCCCTGTTCATGGCAGGGGATTTGGACTAGATAACCTTTAAGGGACTCTTCCAATTCAAATGATTCTAGAATCATATGACACAGTCCAAACCCTCCAGCAGGGCCACCCAGAGCAGGTTTCCCAGGCCAATGTCCAGCTGGCTTTTGAAGAACCTCAGAGAAGGAACTGTAGAACCTCTCTGGGCAACCCAGTGCCCTCAGGCTTTCCTCATGGCAGAAGTGCTCCAGGCCCTGAATCCCTGGTAAGAAACACCAGAGACGGGAGCATGCAAGGGTGGCCCAAAAAACCTCTCTGAAAAGAGCAGGAGAGCCCAGCACCTTACCTCTTGCCAGGGACATGCCATGCATTTGGCACCTGAGCGTGCGCCACTGTCACTCTCCATGTGTGGGGGCTCATGTTCTGGAGGTGTATACGGTGTGAGCAGATTTTGATTTCCCATCAGTTTTCTCGAATTTGTGTCTGTGCTCCCAGATGTCACTGTAAAGTAACACAGAGTTATCTCCTGTATCTCTCCATCCCCAGAATCTGCAACGGCCTCTTCCCCTCTACTCTGTGCTTGCATTTCCATCGT
>NW_011208409.1:0-694 GCF_000146605.3 Meleagris gallopavo
AATGATTCTAGAATCATATGACACAGTCCAAACCCTCCAGCAGGGCCACCCAGAGCAGGTTTCCCAGGCCAATGTCCAGCTGGCTTTTGAAGAACCTCAGAGAAGGAACTGTAGAACCTCTCTGGGCAACCCAGTGCCCTCAGGCTTTCCTCATGGCAGAAGTGCTCCAGGCCCTGAATCCCTGGTAAGAAACACCAGAGACGGGAGCATGCAAGGGTGGCCCAAAAAACCTCTCTGAAAAGAGCAGGAGAGCCCAGCACCTTACCTCTTGCCAGGGACATGCCATGCATTTGGCACCTGAGCGTGCGCCACTGTCACTCTCCATGTGTGGGGGCTCATGTTCTGGAGGTGTATACGGTGTGAGCAGATTTTGATTTCCCATCAGTTTTCTCGAATTTGTGTCTGTGCTCCCAGATGTCACTGTAAAGTAACACAGAGTTATCTCCTGTATCTCTCCATCCCCAGAATCTGCAACGGCCTCTTCCCCTCTACTCTGTGCTTGCATTTCCATCGTTATCATAGAATCCCAGAATCATTTGAATTGGAAGAGTCCCTTAAAGGTTATCTAGTCCAAATCCCCTGCCATGAACGTGGAATTATAGAGAGAATCAAAGAATCATAGATTCATAGAATGACAGAATCACAGAATTCATGGAATCATGTAGGCTGGAAACAGTTTTGCTTAATGAAGTCC
>NW_011208410.1:0-619 GCF_000146605.3 Meleagris gallopavo
ATCAAGAGGAGATTCTCTTCTGTTTGTTTGGTGGGTGAGCTGTGCGGCTAATCCACAGCGATTGAGCGTTATTCAGTTTGTGTAACTTCTGATGAGGGGACTTTTGGGAGATTATAGAAAAACAACAGCATAAAAGCACAACCTGGTGCGTTGATGTGACATTTTCTGAGTGCTTCCTGTCTGCTCTGTGACAGCAAAGCTGCCATAGTTGTGAAAAGCAGAGATTTGGGACCAAGTCATTCGCTGTGGTTTCTGTGGTCTGCTTAGCTCAGGTAGTGCCCATCAAACAAACAGAAGAGAATCTCCTCTTGATTTACATATTCTCTAAAGAGGTGCAATCACATGAAAGTTAAGCGTGAGGCAAAGAACTTTCCTTTCTCTTTCAAGCCCTTTGATGAATTTGACAAACGCCTGTGCTGGTGCTGGGAGCTGGTTCATAGGAAGAGAGGTTTTGCTTGCCTGGGTAATGTAAACTTTGAGCGCCAGAACTGATCCCATAATTCCTGTGATTTAAAAGATCATGGTTAGTGGCTATTTGTAATTACACAGAAGATATGTCATCAGGCAAGGGGAAGCTTAATGTGTCCCGTATGCAGAAAGGTTTGGAAAGTAATTATGG
>NW_011208411.1:0-558 GCF_000146605.3 Meleagris gallopavo
CCCCTTCAAAAATAAAGCTGCAGGAAAATATGAGACCATAAGACAGAAACAAGATCCAATTCCTTTTTGAGGGACGTACTGGGCTTAAACCTGTGACACAAGGATTACTGAAAGATGGGACACCCTTCAGTACTCTGGCTAAACAGGTCTGTACCTTGGCCTAAACGTTTGCCTCTGGCACTTCTCCGAATCCGTACAGCACCGAGAAAGGACACGGGGCTTTCTCCATGCAAATGCTATTGGGTTACCATATCTAGGAAGGAAATGAGGTACTGCAGTTTGAGACTAAAGATAAGTTCTTAAGAACCATATACTCAGATTGTCTTCCTCACTATCTTCTCTCAGGATATTAGAAGAAGGGAGAACGAAGAAAGTGAAGAAGAAGTCTTTGGAATTGTACCTTAGAAAGGGATTGCAGAAATCAACACTGTAAAAGAAAAAGAGGGGGGAATTTGAGGAAAGCGAAAGTTGTTTCTGCAGTAGATATGAAAAAAAAATTGATCTAAAGAATTAAGCTGTAACATATCTAATTTTTTTTTTTTCTATTATCTACTGCAG
>NW_011208412.1:0-648 GCF_000146605.3 Meleagris gallopavo
TTGTGTGTGTGTGTGTGTGTGTGTGTGTGTGTGTCTGTGAAAGGCTTGTACTGCAATGCTGAGGGAGCAGGAATATAGAAACACGATGTGGTATTCTACTGAGTTTCCCAGATTTCTGGTATGACAGTCATCCTCAGTTATGTTGTTCTAAGGTATAAGTGACAGGTTGGTTCATTGCTTAAAACTGAGAAAAACTGACACAGTAAAGACAAGAAGGGTGGATAAGGAAACTTGAAAAAAGACGTGGGCTGAAGAATATGGTAGGAGTCACATTATTATGAATGCACAGTATACCAGCACTTCCTGAAATACTTGCCCTGAGTGGTGGACTAAGATGGTGCAAGGTCTGTGGCTTAGCACTTACTCAGCAACAGCTTTCTGAAAGCTTATTTTTAAGGTTCACAAAAACAAACTATCACTTTGCACTGGAGTCTCAAATTGGAAAGAAGGGGCTCTGACTTTGCCTGAAGGATATTTTTAGCTCGTTGGCAAAATAATAAGGCTTTTTGTGTATTTATTGCCCAACTATAGATATTGCAAATTCAACTTGGTGTGAAAGAGTTTGTTTGTTTCAGCTAGCCTGCTTGGTGTTACAGGCTTAGTCCTTATTCTTAACCCTTTTATTTCTCCTGCTCCCTGTTTTCTATA
>NW_011208413.1:0-732 GCF_000146605.3 Meleagris gallopavo
GGGCTGAAGAATATGGTAGGAGTCACATTATTATGAATGCACAGTATACCAGCACTTCCTGAAATACTTGCCCTGAGTGGTGGACTAAGATGGTGCAAGGTCTGTGGCTTAGCACTTACTCAGCAACAGCTTTCTGAAAGCTTATTTTTAAGGTTCACAAAACAAACTATCACTTTGCACTGGAGTCTCAAATTGGAAAGAAGGGGCTCTGACTTTGCCTGAAGGATATTTTTAGCTCGTTGGCAAAATAATAAGGCTTTTTGTGTATTTATTGCCCAACTATAGATATTGCAAATTCAACTTGGTGTGAAAGAGTTTGTTTGTTTCAGCTAGCCTGCTTGGTGTTACAGGCTTAGTCCTTATTCTTAACCCTTTTATTTCTCCTGCTCCCTGTTTTCTATATGACTGCTGTAAGGAAGAAATAGGGGCTGACAGAGTTTAAGAGAATGTTTTTCTCTTTTCCTGCCTGTTCATTAAATTTCGACCCTCATTTTTCCCACTCAGTTGCAATCATATTGTGTTAAGTTGGATTCATTTTCTAGGTTTCACACTCTCAAAGTTGGAAGCAACTACAGCAGCAGTCTCTGCTCCTCCATGCAGTGTAACTGATGGGGAAAGTAGAAAAATAAAATAAAATACAGAGCTATCCTTAGACCTTGCAGAAGGAGATGGAGAGAACCCGCCTGTGTAGAGAGAAAACTTTCATAATGTTAAAGGTTTCAGAGGAGATGA
>NW_011208414.1:0-611 GCF_000146605.3 Meleagris gallopavo
AACTTTATCCCATCCCATATCTATCATATCCACCCCACAGCCATCTCAAATCCATCCCATATCCATACCCCCACATCCTCTTTCCATCACCTCCCCCATATCTGCATCCATCCCATGTCCATTCCATATACTTATCCCATCCCATTATCATCCCAGTCCCATCCCATATGCATATTTCATCCCCAATCCATCCCACATTCTTCCCATGTTGATCCCATGTCCATCCCAAATATATTCCATTTTCTGATCTCCCATTCCATATTCATCCCATATCCGTATCCCCACACCCCAGTCCTATAGGGAGCAGTGGGGGGGGGGGTTATGAGGTGGGCTATGGAAGGATGTGGGGCTCAGTGGTCCAGATATAGGCCCAAATACAGGGACAGTAGGGAGTTTAAGAGGGAGGTGGGGGAATATTGGTCAAACTCGTGATGTTAAATGAGGACTGAATGAGGAGGGAGAGTGAGGAAAGGGAAATACGCACGTACCACAGCTCTGCACATGTCCAACACTTCCTCTCCAGAGTCCTTCATGGAGAAACAGTGCGTGAATCTTCACCACCCTCATCTAGCAGGGATGAAACTGTGCCAGAGAAGAGGGGGACTTTCCCA
>NW_011208415.1:0-826 GCF_000146605.3 Meleagris gallopavo
CCCCATCTACTGTGGAAGCTGAAAGAAACTCCCATTCTTATTTCCTCATTATATCATCAGCTGTGTTTTCATTAAGACTGAGGCAGATATATTCAGCTGCACAAATCACAGTCACACTCAAATGCAATTAGATTTAGACAGACAGACAGACAGACAGACAGACAGACACACACACACACACACACACACACACACACACACACGAAGATGATGTAATTCAGAATGTCTCTCCAAACTGGGATAAGTGTTTTAGAAAATAACCAGACACTAGACTAAAAAAAACTTGTTTTAAAAATATTTCTTTAGATTCTTCAGCGCACCAGGAAACAGCAGCAGATCCAGCAGCATCCTGAATTCTAAGATAATTTGCATCTGTAAGTACTTTTAAGAAAGGGAAGTGTGATTAACTTCTAAGGGAAAGGTTTTCAAATAGACCCCAGCTCTACATGTTGGTCTTTTATGGACCCACAACTGAATATTTGAGGACTCTTGTGGTTATATTTTTGCTTTATAAATTTCTTTTCTGAGGTGTGGTTCTGTGTAAATCTTTCATTGCCAGAGTAAATGATCCAGAAAACTGAAATGCAGAATAGACAGCTGAACCAAGGCAAATAAGGTCTGATATCAGTAACAGTTGCTGTTAGAACTTAAAAGTGATAATAAATAAAGATTTTTGTATTATAAATATTAAAACTCTATACTTCTCCCCAGAAGGATGCTAGAAGCCATAAAGAATCAAGTGTTGCACTGGAAAAACATTTAGGTTTGAGTCATCATATAGGGTCTCCTTATTTCAGGTAGAACTGATTTATAAGAGGCAGTAGAT
>NW_011208416.1:0-531 GCF_000146605.3 Meleagris gallopavo
GAGTGGGGTGAATGGAGTTAAATCCAGCTGGCGACTGGTTGTGAGTGGTGTTCCGCAGGGGTCGGTGCCGGGGGCCTGTCCTCTTCGATATCTTTATTGATGACCTGGATGAAGGCATCGAGTGCACCCTCAGTAAATTCTCAGATGACACCAAATTGGCTGGAAGTGCGGATCTGCGTGGGGTAGCGAGGCCATACAGAGGGATCTGGACAGGCTGGAGAGCTGGGCTGAAGCCAGTGGGATGAGGTTCAACAAGACCAAATGCCGGGTCCTGCACTTTGGCTACAACAACCCCAGGCGACGCTACAGGCTTGGGGCGGTGTGGCTGGAGGACTGCGTAGAGGAAATGGACCTGGGGGTATTGATTGATGCTCGGCTGCACATGAGCCGACAGTGTGCCCAGGTGGCCAAGAAGGCCAATGGCATCCTGGCTTGCATCAGAAACAGTGTTGCCAGCAGGAGCAGAGAGGTGATTGTTCCCTGTACTCAGCACTAGTGAGGCCACACCTTGAGTACTGCGTCCAGTTTTGG
>NW_011208417.1:0-562 GCF_000146605.3 Meleagris gallopavo
GGTGAGGAGAAAAAAGGTGACAGCACACCTCTCAGGAAAGATAGAAATTGTGACGCGGGGAACTACCAGCATGTCAGTCTCACCTCTGTGCTGGCCACGGATCATGGAGCAGATCATCCTGGAAGTGACTCTCAAGCACACATTCCAGTGCGTCACCACCCTGTGCGTGAAAGGCTGCCTCCTAATAACCAACCTAAACCTCCCCTGTCTCACTTGAAAACCATTTCCCCTTGTCCTATCGCTATCCACCCTCCTAAACAGCCGTTGCCCCCTCCTGCTTATGCGCTCCCTTTGAGTCTTGGAAGGCTGTCATGAGCTATCTCCAGAGCTTTCTCTTCTCCCGCAGAAACAATCCCAGTTCCCTCAACATTTCTTTCTAAGAGAGGTGCTCCAGCCCTCTGATCATCTTCGTGGCCCTTCTCTGGACCTGCTCCAAAAGCTCCACATCATTCCTGTGCTGGAGCCCCAGGCCTGGACGCAGTGCTGCACATGGGGCCGCACCAGAGCCGAGTCGAGGGGGACAATCACCTCCCTCTCCCTGCTGGTCGCTCCTCTTTGAATG
>NW_011208418.1:0-751 GCF_000146605.3 Meleagris gallopavo
AGCACCAGCTCTGCTCACCAGCTGTGGCACAAACGCTCCCAGCCCAGCAACGACTGTGACCTCAGCGTGTGCCCGCATCACTTCTGTGCTTTCATCATAGGCAAAGCGAGTGGTCACCTCCTACATCCAAATTTTAGGAAACCAACACCAGGGTCACCAATGGGATAAATGGGGTTAACGGAATGGGGGTTAATTGAACTAAAGTAACAGAAGTGAAGATGACTCTTGTGCAGCCCAATTAAAACGCAATATGGCCTCATAGTGATCAGTGGAGTCCCAGAGGAATATGTGGGAACTGGGAGGAGTGCACACCAGTATGGACCAGAAAAGTGCAATATGGCTAAGTAACAACCAGTAAGGACCAGTATGGCCTCAGAACGTTCAAAGGAGTCCTATAGGAATCAGCAGAAACCCACATCGGTGCCCCAGGGCCGGTGCTGGCCTCTGCCTCTGGCTTTGGGCCCCAGGCCTGGTGCCGGCCTCTCGGGCTGTGGCTGCACCTTCAGGCCCCGGGGCCGGCGTAGGGCTCTGTGTCTGTGCTTTAGGCCTGAAGCTGGTGCCGGCCTCCTGTGCTGTGGCTTTGGGCCCTGGAGCCGGTGTCAGCCTTTCAGGCTATGGATTTAAGTCCCGGGGACAGTGCCGGCCTCTCCGGCTGTGGCTAAGGCTTTCGGACCTGGGGCAGTGCAGGCCTCTCCGGCTGTGGCTTTGTCTGTAGGCCCTTGGCCTGGTGCCGGCCTCTCTGGCCGTGCTT
>NW_011208419.1:0-607 GCF_000146605.3 Meleagris gallopavo
ATCAGGGAGGGGTGGAGCCTGGCTCTGCCCCACTCCACAGCCAAACTGCCCCCAGCTGTGCTCGCAGGGCTGCACCCCGCCCCAGGTGCGGGTTCCACAAAAACAGGAGGGCAAGCGAATGCCCAAAGGCAAGGGCCAAGAGAACATGGAAGGAAATGCCAAGGATGCAAGGAAGGAAATGCCAAGGAAATGCCAAGGCGCTCCTGAGCGCCCCTCCTCTCCTGGCTGCACGCTGGTGGCAGGTGGAGGCAGGAACAAAGGGCAGGAGCAAGGGCAGAGAACTTCTTTGCTTTTTCAATCTCCCTAGAAAAAAGAAAAACAAAACAAAAAATCTTTCACATATGCATGGGATCTGTTGAGTCCCAGCCTGAAGCACTGGTTGAGCACCTGCAGAAAGGAGCTGCTCAGCCCTGGGAGCACAGGTGAAGGCAATTCAGCTGTGTGACGGAAGGCTGGAGCCTGGCTGCACCTCTCTCAGAGCTCATGCAAGGGCTGACTGCAGCTGGGGAAGGATCTCCTTCTGGAGGTCCCTCCTTGGTGATGCTTTTTCCTCTGCACCTGGAATCTTCTGATATGGGGGAGCAATCTTCTTCCCTTCCTTTATAGT
>NW_011208420.1:0-514 GCF_000146605.3 Meleagris gallopavo
ACCATCACACCTCCGTTGTAACGCCTTTCCTAGTCACAGAATCACAGAATGGCCCGGGTTGGAAGGGACCTCAAGAATCATTTCTTGCAATACCAATTCTTAAAAGCAGTTTTACAATGGAGTATGAAATCTAATCCACTTACAGGATGGAGTTGCTCGAGAATACTAGAGTTTGCAGATTCAAAATCAAGCCTAGAATGCCAGACCTGAAGACCTTTCAGGAAATACGACAATGAAAGATAACTTTAAATAAATAACCCAATACAGCCACATTATTTAAATTGGCCTTGAAAGCGATCAGTTTTTAACTACTGTTCTTTTAGAGTTGTGCCTCTCTCCAGCAGCCACCAATTTACTCAGACAGCCATTACAAACCTAATTTTTTACATAACTATGCAAGGGCTGATCCAAAAGGAATGCCTCCTATTTTATAATGCTGACCAACACGTCACAGGTGGACACAGCAGAGGTTGAACCTTCCTGCCAGCACTCAGTTCATTCTGTAGCAAGGCGA
>NW_011208421.1:0-729 GCF_000146605.3 Meleagris gallopavo
AAAACAAGGAATGAAAACGAAGCAAAGCAAAGCGAGGATGAGAAATACAAGAGGAAAGCCAATGAATTCAATACACTAGCATGGCAAAGCAAAGAATCCTAGCAAAGTAAAGAGAGAACAAAGCTCACCAGTGCTTAACAATGGAAAGAAAGAACCAAAATTTAACAGCAATGCAAGGCCCCGATACCAACAATAACCAAAGAGCAAACCAAAGCAAGAAAAACCAGGAAAAGGAAAGAGAGAGTATGTAAAAAAAAGACCAAGCAGAGCAAAGCAAAATCACTTGAAATCCTCACAAACAGAGGGGAATACGCTCAGGAAAGGAAAAAGCAGTTCCAAGAATAGAAACAAAAGGGAAAATAAAACAACCCTGGAATAAAACCCAATGCATTGCAATGCAGAAGGAGCAGGAAACCAAGGCAGAAACCACAGAAAACAACATGGAAAACAAACCGAGGAAACCAACATCAACCCATGCAGCAGCAGCAGCCTCTGAGGCAACATGAAAATGCAAAAAAATACTAGGTCATGGCAAAGCATGGATGACCATCGAGTGTGCAGGAGGCCAAAATCTTGGCATCCGTGCCCAGGAGGAGGAAAGGGTAGCTACTGGGCATGCTGCTGCCTCCACCACACATGCACCTGCAGGGTCGCCAGCCCAGAAGGAGTCTGTGGCTGCCAGTCGGAAAAAAACACCTCTCTGGAGGAAGGCAAAGCACTGGCAGTCAT
>NW_011208422.1:0-387 GCF_000146605.3 Meleagris gallopavo
ACAACATGGAAAACAAACCGAGGAAACCAACATCAACCCATGCAGCAGCAGCAGCCTCTGAAGCAACATGAAAATGCAAAAAAATACTAGGTCATGGCAAAGCATGGATGACCACCGAGTGTGCAGGAGGCCAAAATCTTGGCATCCGTGCCCAGGAGGAGGAAAGGGTAGCTACTGGGCATGCTGCTGCCTCCACCACACATGCACCTGCAGGGTCGCCAGCCCAGAAGGAGTCTGTGGCTGCCAGTCGGAACAAAACACCTCTCTGGAGGAAGGCAAAGCACTGGCAGTCATGCCAAGGAGGAGGGAAGGGTAGCTACCGGGCATGGATCCACCCAGCCAGCAGAGCAAAAGCCGACCGTTCAGCACAAGGCAAGAGGCAAGGAT
>NW_011208423.1:0-424 GCF_000146605.3 Meleagris gallopavo
GACGTCATTTAGGGTGTGAGGTCATTTGAGTTGTGACGTCACATGGCAGGTGTGACTTGATTCGGAGTGTGTGACGTCAATGGGGTGTGTGACATCCTTTTGGGGTGTGACGTTCGACGATGGGGTGTGTGATGTCACATTGGGGTGTGTGACGTCATTTGGGGTGTGTGACGTCATTTGGGGTGTGTGACGTCATTTTAGGGGTGTGTGACGTCATTTTGGGCGTGTGACGTCACTTGGGGGTTGGGACGTCACATGGGGTGTGTGACGTCATTTTTTGGGTTATGACTTCAAATGGGTGGGTGTGACATCACATGTGGTTTGTGACGTCACTTGGGGGTTGTGACGTCACATGGGGTTGTGACGTTACATGGGGGTTGTGATGTCATTATGGGGGAGTTACATCACATGTGGTGGTGTGACG
>NW_011208424.1:0-462 GCF_000146605.3 Meleagris gallopavo
GATCACATCCGCAAACCTACCTGCATACAAGACAGCGCACCAACATGGGGTGCATGATGTTCATTACCTGCTGGGCACATCTCACACCACTGACTGGAGGAGCCCACGCAATCCTTCAACTCCATCAGGCTGCAAAATGAAATCAGAAGAGACGCAGAACATAATTTAAAACACAACAAGGATGCACACAATGCCCTTAAAAAACACCCACCGCATGGATGCAATTAGCACATAGCCCTATTAATGACAGCCATCCAGCTTGAGATCCTCCGGAAAAGCAGAGCTCACAGCTCTGAAAGAAAGCAGGAATCACTCACCCCATTCTAAGGGCTCACCCCACACCCCAAAGGAAGCAGTCTCCAGATTCAGATGCTGCTCTTACACCTAGCAGCCCTTCAGTGCACTTGCCATCCCCCAAAAAGAGAAGATCACAGCCCCTAGAAAAGAAAAAAGAAACCACTT
>NW_011208425.1:0-411 GCF_000146605.3 Meleagris gallopavo
AGCAAATAGCCCTCCATGACAACATTCCAGTCATGCGAGCTGTCCCACCACGTCTCCGTGATCGCAATGAGATCATGACCTCGCGACCGCACGCAGAACTCCAGCTCTTCCTGTTTATTCCCCATGCTACGCGCATTAGTATACAGGCACTTAAGAGAAGCAGCATCCCCCCACCCCTCTCCAACCCTTTGAACTCTACTGTCTCCACCCATCAAGTTCTGTTTGGAGCCTCAAACTGCCCCCTCAGTACCAGCAGTCCTCATTTTGTCCCCTTCCCCCTTCATACCTAGTTTAAACACCTGTCAATAAGTCCCGCCAGTTCCTTGGCTAGAACCCTCTTTCCCCACAGAGACAGGCTGCTTCCATTTGCAGCCATCATGCCAGGTGCTGAGGAAATTGCCCCATGATCAT
>NW_011208426.1:0-439 GCF_000146605.3 Meleagris gallopavo
TCAGGGTTCCCTGCTAAAAAGAGAGAGACCAGCTCCACAATGGAGGAGAAGAAAAAAAAAATACACTCACTCCATCACCAAAGAACAAGGCATACTCCAAAGGAAGCACTCCCCAGGTTCACATGCTGCCCCTACTCTTCCCAGCCCTTAAATGGGATCAGGGAGGGGTGGAGCCTGGCTCAGCCCCACTCCACAGCCAAACTGCCCCCAGCTGTGCTTGCAGGGCTGCACCCCGCCCTAGGTGCGGGTTCTACAAAAACAGGAGGGCAAGGGAATGCCCAGGCAAAGGCAAGGGCCAAGAGAACACGGAAGGAAATGCCAAGGATGACGGCCCAGACAATACGGCAGGGAACGCCAAAACTGAATGCCGACATGAATGTGGCAACACAAAGCCAAGGGGTCATTAGGCCAAGAGAATGGGGCAAGGAACACAAAAATA
>NW_011208427.1:0-419 GCF_000146605.3 Meleagris gallopavo
CTACTCTTCCCAGCCCTTAAATGGGATCAGGAGGGGTGGAGCCTGGCTCAGCCCCACTCCACAGCCAAACTGCCCCCAGCTGTGCTTGCAGGGCTGCACCCCGCCCTAGGTGCGGGTTCCACAAAAACAGGAGGGCAAGGGAATGCCCAGGCAAAGGCAAGGGCCAAGAAAACACGGAAGGAAATGCCAAGGATGACGGCCCAGACAATACGGCAGGGAACGCCAAAACTGAATGCCGACATGAATGTGGCAACACAAAGCCAAGGGGTCATTAGGCCAAGAGAATGGGGCAAGGAACACAAAAATAGGAGGACAAGAGAATGTAATAGTGAAAACAGTGCAAGACCAGAGACAAGCAAGACACAGAACAAAGACGATAGGCAGCCTTCTGGGCACCATGAAGCGCAATTCAGAGCTCT
>NW_011208428.1:0-376 GCF_000146605.3 Meleagris gallopavo
GTGTTGGTCTCGGTGGAAACAGCAAGGAACTGGAATCTGCGTTTCCCGGCATGCCCCGGAACCTCACTTTGCTGACTGGTCATTGTCTGCCCAGCAGGTAAGGGCGATGCACACCCGCCAGCGTTTACCCATTCCAGAGCCCGGCACAATAGGGTTCCCCCAGAGCTCTGAATTGCGCTTCATGGTGCCCAGAAGGCTGCCTATCCTCTTTGTTCTGTGTCTTGCTTGTCTCTGGTCTTGCACTGTTTTCACTATTACATTCTCTTGTCCTCCGATTTTTGTGTTCCTTGCCCCATTCTCTTGGCCTAATGACCCCTTGGCTTTGTGTCGCCACATTCATGTCGGCATTCAGTTTTGGCGTTCCCTGCCGTATTGT
>NW_011208429.1:0-480 GCF_000146605.3 Meleagris gallopavo
TGCGCTTCATGGTGCCCAGAAGGCTGCCTATCCCCTTCGTTCTGTGTCCTGCTTGTCTCTGGTCTTGCACTGTTTTCACTATTACATTCTCTTGTCCTCCTATTTTTGTGTTCCTTGCCCCATTCTCTTAGGCCTAATGACCCCTTGGCTTTGTGTTCGCCACATTCATGTCGGCATTCAGTTTTGGCGTTCCCTGCCGTATTGTCTGGGCCGTCATCCTTGGCATTTCCTTCCATGTTCTCTTGGCCCTTGCCTTTGCCTGGGCATTCCCTTGCCCTCCTGTTTTGTGGCAACACCTGGGGCGGGGTGCAGCCCTGCGAGCACAGCTGGGGGCAGTTTGGCTGTGGAGTGGGGCAGAGCCAGGCTCCACCCGTCCTGATCCCATTTAAGGGCTGGGAAGAGTAGGGGCAGCATGTGAACCTGGGGAGTGCTTCCTTTGGAGTATGCCTTGTTCTTGGTGATGGAGTGAGTGTTGTTTTT
>NW_011208430.1:0-616 GCF_000146605.3 Meleagris gallopavo
CTTTCAATACCTACAGGAAAGAACAAGGGAAAATGGAGGTGAAAATCTAAGGAAAATGTCTTGTACAGTGAGGGTGCTGAGGCAGTGGCACAGGTTGCCAGAGACATGGTGGATGTGCTGGCCCTTTCAAGGTGAGCCTGGCTCAGACTCTGAGCAACTTGATCTAGCTGTGGATGGTCAGCATGGGGGAGTCGGATCACATCGCAAACCTACCTGCATACAAGCAGCGCACAACATGGGGTGCATGATGTTCATTACCTGCTGGACACATCTCACACCACTGACTGGAGGAGCCCAGGCAATCCTTCAACTCCATCAGGCTGCAAAATGAAATCAGAAGAGACGCAGAACATAATTTAAAACACAACAAGGATGCACACAATGCCCTTAAAAAACACCCACCGCATGGATGCAATTAGCACATAGCCCTATTAATGACAGCCATCCAGCTTGAGATCCTCCAGAAAAGCAGAGCTCACAGCTCTGAAAGAAAGCAGGAATCACTCACCCCATTCTAAGGGCTCACCCCACACCCCAAAGGAAGCAGTCTCCAGATTCACATGCTGCTCTTACAGCTAGCAGCCCTTCAGTGCACTTGCCATCCCCAAAAGACAAG
>NW_011208431.1:0-454 GCF_000146605.3 Meleagris gallopavo
TTCAGGCACAAATCCCTACAAGTCACCTCCATTCCAAGTGACTGTCTGAGCCCATGAATCCAGCAGCTTCTCAGCTGGAAGCCAGTTCCTTCCAAAAAGAATAGACAACGCTTTCTTTTTCAGAGGGGAAAGGTTCTGCAGATACAGGCATTTCGTAAGATGCCCAGGAAAATGCTTGTGCTGTAATCATTTGCTTTACTCAGCGATATCAGCAACTTCAGAAATGCAAAGTTCTAACCTATTTGTGTAGAAATACTCAAACCTTCCAGTACCTAACCTGTGCTTAAAGCCTTCAGTGACAGAAAACCCACTGGATGGAGCCAGAGGCATGCATCTCACCCCATATCCTCTGTACACCCACCATTTGTTTAAAGGATCACTCCTCCTTGAGGCACAAAACTACAGCAGTTTACACAACGGCTGACACACAAGGGCTCTCTCTAGATACAAACTG
>NW_011208432.1:0-839 GCF_000146605.3 Meleagris gallopavo
CCTCAGTCCCACACACCCTTCCCATCCCACACTGCCATGGGAGAATCAGGTTCTGGACCACCTTGAGGACCCAAACATCCAGGAGCTTTTGGGTCCTGACGAGATGAGTCCCCGAGTTCCGAGGGAATTCACCGCTGCAGTCACCGAGCCACTCTCCATGGTATTTCACAAGTCGAGGCAGTCAGGTCAAGTCCCTGGTGAAGGAGAAAAAAAGTTGACAGCACACCTCTTAGGAAGGATAGAAAGTGTGACGCGGGGAACTACCAGCATGTCAGTCTCACCTCTGTGCTGGTCACGGATCATGGAGCAGATCATCCTGGAAGTGACTCTCAAGCACACATTCCAGTGCGTCACCACCCTGGGCGTGAAAAGCTGCCTCCTAATAACCAACCTAAACCTCCCCTGTCTCACTTCAAAACCATTTCCCCTTGTCCTATCGCTATCCACCGTCCTCAACAGCCGTTGCCCCCTCCTGCTTATGCGCTCCCTTCGAGTCTTGGAAGGCTGTCATGAGCTATCTCCAGAGCTTTCTCTTCTCCCACAAAAACAATCCCAGTTCCCTCAACATTTCTTTCTAAGAGAGGGGCTCCAGCCCTCTGATCATCTTCGTGGCCCTTCTCTGGACCTGCTCCAAAAGCTCCACATCATTCCTGTGCTGGAGCCCCAGGCCTGGACGCAGTGCTGCACATGGGGCCCCACACCAGAGCCGAGTCGAGGGGGACAATCACCTCCCTCTCCCTGCTGGTCGCTCCTCTTTGAATGCAGCCCAGGATACAGTTGGCCTTCTGGGCTGCAAGTGCACACTACTGGCTTATGTCCAGCTCTTTGTCCACCAGGAT
>NW_011208433.1:0-475 GCF_000146605.3 Meleagris gallopavo
GGTATTTTCTCCCACTTACTTGTCATTTTCTCCCAGAAATACCACATTTCACTTGGAAATTGGGCCTGTGCTTCCAAAAAGATGGTATTTTCTCCCAGGCATACCTGTTTTCTTCAAACTACCGCACGTTTTCTCCCAAAAAGACTAGATGACAAGACCAAATTGGACACTTGCAACCAAGAATAGGACATCTTCTCCCACTAATACCACTTGTCTCCCCAAGGATAGGACATTTTCCCTAAATGCTATGGCAGTTCTGCTAAGAAATACTCCTTTCCTTCCCTAAATGGGACATATGCACCCACAAAGACCACGACTCCGAGAAATTCCTCCCAGTTCCTCCCAATTACACTCCATTACATTCCTCATCATGACACTTACTCCCAGACTTTTGGCATTTTACTGCGGAAAGACCATTTCGATCCAGAATATATGCCATTGGCCCTCACAAACACCGATTGCCTCACAAAGATGT
>NW_011208434.1:0-567 GCF_000146605.3 Meleagris gallopavo
AGCAACTTAACCTCCCCTTATCCAGCTCCGCTCTCACATTTAGAAGTGAAACTACAAGTTCAAATGCCATGAAAAAATGAGGGGATGAGATGCAGCAAGCACAGGGAGCAGGCAGGTAGGCACAGCAAAGCAGCAAACAAAGACCAATCTCTCAGAGGGGGCTGCCTACAGAAATAAACCCGGGGCCTGCCTACAGAAAGCCCACACCTTTCACTCCCAGTAAAGCTCCACCATTTTGACAGCCAAACCAATAACTACCACTTCACTTCTCATGACTCTTCCCTGAGCTCCAGAACAAATAGTTACTTGAGGTCGCCTATTGCAACTGCAACTGCTCATAACTAATAATCAAAGATTATATCTTTCGTGACATAAGCAGCTCACTTCTGCTTGGTGGCAATGACAGTCCATTCCCATTGCATCCCTTCATGTCACAGCTGGCTTTCTGACAGCCTCCTGGATGATTCCCCAAAAGCACCCTGCACTTATTCTGAAGAGTGAAAGAAAGGAAGGTTCGTGGAAACAGGCACTCAAGGCTTGCAAGAGATGCAGTGCTCCAGATCAGAG
>NW_011208435.1:0-766 GCF_000146605.3 Meleagris gallopavo
AACAAACCCCACTCGCAGGTAGTGCAGGAGGCTGAATTCGCACTTGTCGGCATCGGAATCGCACTCCTTCGCTCTCACGCGTAGAAAGCGGCATTCGCGCTGAACCGCTCCGGAGACTTTGCCGTAGCTGGCCGAGAAATCGCGTTTCTCCCCGAACTCCGCTTTCAGCCGTCAGCAGCGGTCTCGTGTTTCTCGCTTGCCGAGAACGGGCCACTTCAGCAGGCTGCTTTTCTCCGACGAGTGAGCGGGCTCCTGTGCGCGCATCGGAAAGGAGCGGTTTGCACTTCGCCTTGGCTACATGCAGAATGCACTACGCCTACCTCTGAATACTAAGTCTCTGCCTTTATTTCGAGCCACAATTCATTCTAGTCAGGTTTTCCACTGCTACACATCTGCATTCAGAGAGGAAAAGAGTGGAAGGGAAAACAAGCTCTAATAAGGCATTTGCAAGTTCGAGGAGCGACAGCTGTAGTGCTCTCAGGGAGAGCGTTTCAGAAAGTGGGGAGAGATCCTTTCAGGACTGCGGAACGAAAACCCCCACTCGCAGGTAGTGCAGGAGGCTGAATTCGCACTTGTCGGCATCGGAATCGCACTCCTTCGCTCTCACG
Source organism: Meleagris gallopavo (assembly GCF_000146605.3). Classification (NCBI taxonomy): domain Eukaryota; kingdom Metazoa; phylum Chordata; class Aves; order Galliformes; family Phasianidae; genus Meleagris; species Meleagris gallopavo. The sequence continues at coordinate 609 of NW_011208435.1, forward strand.
CGTAGAAAGCGGCATTCGCGCTGAACCGCTCCGGAGACTTTGCCGTCGCTGGCCGAGAAATCGCGTTTCTCCCCGAACGCCGCTTTCAGCCGTCAGCAGCGGTCTCGTGTTTCTCGCTTTCCGAGAACGGGCCACTTCAGCCGGCTGCTTTCTCCGAC
>NW_011208436.1:0-607 GCF_000146605.3 Meleagris gallopavo
TCTCCGTGCACTTGTTACGGCACTTGGGAGCACCGCAGCTCTGCTGCCACCTGTTGGACACAATACAGTCATGAAGGCAATGCCCTGCATCCGGGCCTCTTGCACAAACCTGTGCTCCTTGCTCGGAGCACATGGCTGCACTCTGTGCACGATGTTGCTTACCACCAGAGAAGGCTCAGGTACCCAACACCATTTTGGCTTCCATCTTGTCTGATAACTGCTCATTATGCACAGCCCTCATCTTTGCTTTGGTGAGGTGGGGACTGCCATTGCTTCCTCAGTCCCACACACCCCTTCCCATCCCACACTGCCATGGGAGATCAGGTTCTGGACCACCTGAGGACCCAAACATCCAGGAGTCCTTGGGTCCTGACGAGATGAGTCCCAGAGTTCCGAGGGAATTCACCGCTGCAGTCACCGAGCCAATCTCCATGGTATTTCACAAGTCGAGGCAGTCAGGTCAAGTCCCTGGTGAGGAGAAAAAAGGTGACAGCACACCTCTTAGGAAGGATAGAAAGTGTGACGCAGGGAACTACCAGCATGTCAGTCTCACCTCTGTGCTGGTCACGGATCATGGAGCAGATCATCCTGGAAGTGACTCTCAAGC
>NW_011208437.1:0-473 GCF_000146605.3 Meleagris gallopavo
GACGAGATGAGTCCCCAGAGTTGCGAGGGAATTCACCGCTGCAGTCACCGAGCCAACTCTCCATGGTATTTCACAAGTCGAGGCAGTCAGGTCAAGTCCCTGGTGAGGAGAAAAAAGGTGACAGCACACCTCTTAGGAAGGATACAAAGTGTGACGCGGGGAACTACCAGCATGTCAGTCTCACCTCTGTGCTGGTCACGGATCATGGAGCAGATCATCCTGGAAGTGACTCTCAAGCACACATTCCAGTGCGTCACCACCCTGTGCGTGAAAAGCTGCCTCCTATAACCAACCTAAACCTCCCCTGTCTCACTTGAAAACCATTTCCCCTTGTCCTATCGCTATCCACCCTCCTAAACAGCCGTTGCCCCCTCCTGCTTATGCGCTCCCTTCGAGTCTTGGAAGGCTGTCATGAGCTATCTCCAGAGCTTTCTCTTCTCCCACAGAAACAATCCCAGTTCCGTCAACATTTC
>NW_011208438.1:0-361 GCF_000146605.3 Meleagris gallopavo
AAACTGGTATTTGTGGTGGAAAATGTTGTATTTTTGTGATAAAACTGTCACTTGTTGGAGAAAATACCATATTTTTGGGGAGAAAACTGCCATTTCTGAGAGTTAAATGCCATATTTTCCGGGAGAAAACTGGTATTTCTGGTAGAAAACGCTGATTTTGTTGTGAGAGAACTGGTATTTCTGTTCCAAAATGTCATATTTCATGGAGAAATCTGCTCTTTCTGGAAGAAATCGTGATATTTCTTGGGAGAATACTGCAATTTCTGGGTGAAAAAGGCGTATTTTGGGGGGGGGGAACTGCCGTTTCTGAGAGAGATGTCCTATTTTCGGAGGGAAAACGGGTATTTCTGTGAGAAAATGT
>NW_011208439.1:0-1079 GCF_000146605.3 Meleagris gallopavo
CGCAGTAAAATGCCAAAAGTCTGGGAGTAAGTGTCATGATGAGGAATGTAATGGAGTGTAATTGGGAGGAATTTCTCGGAGTCGTGGTCTTTGTGGGTGCATATGTCCCATTTTAGGGAAGGAAAGGAGTATTTCTTAGCAGAACTGCCATAGCATTTAGGGAAAATGTCCTATCCTTGGGAGAGAAGTGGTATTAGTGGGAGAGGATGTCCTATTCTTGGTTGCAAGTGTCCTATTTGGTCTTGTCATCTAGTCTTTTTGGGAGAAAACGTGAGTTGGTTGAAGAAAACAGGTATGCCTGGGAGAAAATATCATCTTTTTTGGAAGCACAGGCCCAATTTCCAAAGTGAAATGTGGTATTTCTGGGAGAAAATGACAAGTACGTGGGAGAAAAGTGGACAATTGTGGGAAAGACTGACTTCTCTTGGAGGGCAAGTGTGGTATTTTTGGTGTGAAAAGGGGTCCTTTGGGGAGAAAACGGGGTGTAGATGGGAGAAAATGTCCTGTTGAGGAGTGCCTAGCAGTATTTTTGAGAGAAAAGGGAAGGTACTTGTCAGAAAAGTGCTCTTTCTGGGAGAGAGTAGCATAGTTGGTTGGAAAATGCCACCCATGTGTGAGAAAGCTGCTTTGTTTCCGGGAGAAAATAGCATTCTTTGGGGAGAAGATGTCCTCTTTTGGATGGAAAAGTAGTATTAGTGGGAGAAGCTGTCCAAAGTTTGGGCCCAAGGTAGCATTACTGGGAGGTAATGTCATTGTATTGGAGAAGGGAGGTATTTGTTGGGAGAATGTGTTCTTTTGGAAGCCAACGGTGTACTTTGGGGGAAAAAGCGGCCTTTCTGGGAGAAAGCGTCCTAGTTTGGGAGAAAGTGTCATAGTGCGGAGTGTAGTGTAGCTGATTAGTGGGAATTGGGAGGTATTCCTAAGAGAACTGTCATTTCTGGGTGAAAAGGTCTTATGTGGGGGAAAGGTGAGGAATGTGTGAGAAAGCTGGTGTTTCTGGGAGTAAATGCCATCTTTGGGGCTAGAAATGGTCTTCTGGTGGGATGTGCCACATCTTTGTGAGGCAATCGGTGTTTGTG
>NW_011208440.1:0-426 GCF_000146605.3 Meleagris gallopavo
AGGTATTCCTAAGAGAACTGTCATTTCTGGGTGAAAAGGTCTTATGTGGGGGAAAGGTGAGGAATGTGTGAGAAAGCTGGTGTTTCTGGGAGTAAATGCCATCTTTGGGGCTAGAAATGGTCTTTCTGGTGGGATGTGCCACATCTTTGTGAGGCAATCGGTGTTTAGTGAGGGCCAATGGCATATATTCTGGATCGAAATGGTCTTTCCGCCGTAAAATGCCAAAAGTCTGGGAGTAAGTGTCATGATGAGGAATGTAATGGAGTGTAATTGGGAGGAACTGGGAGGAATTTCTCGGAGTCGTGGTCTTTGTGGGGTGCATATGTCCCATTTAGGGAAGGAAAGGAGTATTTCTTAGCAGAACTGCCATAGCATTTAGGGAAAATGTCCTATCCTAGGGAGACAAGTGGTATTTGTGGGAGAAGA
>NW_011208441.1:0-431 GCF_000146605.3 Meleagris gallopavo
GAGAAAACTGGTATTTGTGGTGGAAAATGTCGTATTTTTGTGATAAAACTGTCACTTGTTGGAGAAAATACCATATTGTGGGGGAGAAAACTGCCATTTCTGAGAGTTAAATGCCGTATTTCCGGGAGAAAACTGGTATTTCTGGTAGAAAACGCTGATTTTGTTGTGAGAGAACTGGTATTTCTGTTCCAAAATGTCATATTTCAAGGAGAAATCTGCTATTTCCGGAAGAAAACGTGATATTTCAGGGGAGAATACTGCAATTTCTGGGTGAAAATGGCGTATTTTGGGGGGGAAACTGCCGTTTCTGAGAGAAGATGTCCTATTTTCGGAGGGAAAACCGGTATTTCTGTGAGAAAATGTGATATTTCTGGGAGAAAACTGCAATTCCTGGCAGAAAACGTCACATTCTTGGGGGAGAATCCTTGTAT
>NW_011208442.1:0-396 GCF_000146605.3 Meleagris gallopavo
TGGTATTTCCGGTAGAAAACGCTGATTTTGTTGTGAGAGAACTGGTATTTCTGTTCCAAAATGTCATATTTCATGGAGAAATCTGCTATTTCTGGAAGAAAACGTGATATTTCAGGGGAGAATCCTGCAATTTCTGGGTGAAAATGGCGTATTTTGGGGGGGAACTGCCGTTTCTGAGAGAAGATGTCCTATTTTCGGAGGGAAAACCGGTATTTCTGTGAGAAAATGTGATATTTCTGGGAGAAAACTGCAATTCCTGGCAGAAAATGTCACATTCTTGGGGGAGAATCCTTGTATTTCTGGTAGGAAACGTGTTTTGGGTGAGAAAACTGGTATTTCTGGAACAAAATGTAATGTTTCAGGGAGAAAGCTGGTATTTCTGGGTGAAAATGTGAT
>NW_011208443.1:0-611 GCF_000146605.3 Meleagris gallopavo
AACTTGATCTAGCTGTGGATGGTCAGCATGGGGGAGTCGGATCACATCGCAAACCTACCTGCATACAAGCAGCGCACCAACATGGGGTGCATGATGTTCATTACCTGCTGGACACATCTCACACCACTGACTGGAGGACCCCAGGCAAGCCTTCAACTCCATCAGGCTGCAAAATGAAATCAGAAGAGACGCAGAACATAATTTAAAACACAACAAGGATGCACACAATGCCCTTAAAAAACACCCACCGCATGGATGCAATTAGCACATAGCCCTATTAACGACAGCCATCCAGCTTGAGATCCTCCAGAAAAGCAGAGCTCACAGCTCTGAAATCAAGCAGGAATCACTCACCCCATTCTAACGGCTCACCCCACACCCCAAAGGAAGCAGTCTCCAGATTCACATGCTGCTCTTACACCTAGCAGCCCTTCAGCGCACTTGCCATCCCCCAAAAAGAGAAGATCACAGCCCTAGAAAAGAAAAAAGAAACCACTTACCCATTACCAAGGACCAATACCTCCCCCACACTCTCAAGTGAAGGAAGCAGCTTCCAGGTCCAAATACCTACCAGCCCTTAAGTACGCTCACGGGTTCCCTGACTAAAAAAG
>NW_011208444.1:0-733 GCF_000146605.3 Meleagris gallopavo
TATTATTTTTAATAAATACGCGTCCACGTATTTGTCTATTTATTTATTTATTCGTTTGTATTTCTAAAATTCTTATTATTTCTTTATTTCTTCCTGCATTTTAATCGTTCTTTTATTTTTTATTTTTTAACTTTTTCGTTATTTTATTTATTTTCATTTATTTCTTTATCATTTTCGTTTATGCGTCCACGTGTTTGTCTGTTTGTTTATAATTTCGTTATTTGTTCATTTTCAATTTTTTTATTTTTTATTTATTTACGTGCCCGCGTATTTGTCTCTTTGTTTTTTAAATGTTGTTTTTATTGTTACTTATTGTTGTTATTTATTTATTTATTTTGCTTGCTTATTTATTCGGCTCGCTCGCTCGCTCGCTCGCTCATTTATTTATTTATTTCATTCATTCATTCATTCATTCATTCATTCATTCATTCATTCATTCATTCATTCATTCATTCCTCGTGTTTTATTTCTTATCGATTTTTCCCCTTTTAATTTTCGTTTTATCGATCTTTAGGTGTTCCGTCCCCGTCCCCGCCCCGCCCCGTCCCGTCCCGTCCCGTCCCGTCCCCGGTTTCGCGATTTGTTGATTGATTGATTGATTGATTGGATTGGATTGGATTTTTGTTGTTGTTGTTGTTTATGTGTGTACTTGTTCGTCTATTTATTTTTGATTTCTATTTTTATCTTTTAATTTTCGTATGTTTGTTTGTTTGTTTGTTTATGGTGTGCCTAC
>NW_011208445.1:0-335 GCF_000146605.3 Meleagris gallopavo
CGCGAATGCTGCTTTCTGCATGTGAGAGCGAAGGAGTGCGATTCCGATGCCGACAACTGCGAATTCAGGCTCCTGCACTCCCTGCGAGTGGGGGTTTTTTTCTCCGCAGTCCTGAAAGGATCACTCCCCACTTTGTGAAACGTGCTCCCTGAGAGCACTGCATCTGTCTCTCCTCGAACTTCCAGGTTTCTTATTAGAGAGGGTTTTCCCTTCCACTCTTTTCTTCTCTGAAAGCAGATGTGTAGCAGTGGAGAACCTCACTAGAATGAATTGTGGCTCGAAATAAAGGCAGAGACATAGTATTCAGAGGTAGGCGTAGTGCATTCTGCATGTAG
>NW_011208446.1:0-620 GCF_000146605.3 Meleagris gallopavo
GATGTGCGCACACGAGACCGCTCACTGGTCGGAGAAAAGCAGCGGGCTGAAGTGGCCCGTTCTCGGCAAGCGAGAAACACGAGACCGCTGCTGACGGCTGAAAGAGGCATTCTTGGAGACGCGCTAATTACCGGCCAGCTACGGCAAAGTCTCCAGAGCGAATGCCGCTTTCTGCGCATGAGAGCGAAGGAGTGCGATTCCGATGCCGACAAGTGCGAATTCAGGCTCCTGCACTCCCTGCGAGTGGGGGGTTTTTTCTCCGCAGTCCTGAAAGGATCACTCCCCACTTTCTGTCACGTTCTCCCTGAGAGCACTACAGCTGTCGCTCCTCGAACTTGAAAATTCCTTATTAGAGAGGGTTTTCCCTTCCACTCTTTTCCTGTCTGAATGCAGATGTGTAGCAGTGGAAAACCTCACTAGAATGAATTGTGGCTCGAAATAAAGGCAGAGATATAGTATTCAGAGGTAGGCGTAGTGCATTCTGCATGTAGCAAAGGCGAAGTGCAAACCGCTCCTTTCCGATGTGCGGACAGGAGACCGCTCACTCGTCGGACGAAAAGCAGAGACATAGTATTCAGAGGTAGGCGTAGTGCATTCTGCACGTTCGGAGATAAACGCGA
>NW_011208447.1:0-1325 GCF_000146605.3 Meleagris gallopavo
CAAATACCTTTTTTTCAACAATAAATAGGACCTTTTTTCCCAGAAATACCAGATTTTGCCCCCAAAACATGACATTTTCTTCAAGAAATACGAGTTTTCTCCCAAAATACGTTGTTTTGCTCCAGAAATTCCAGTTTTATTCTCGTAGACTCTACGTTTTTCACCAGAAATTCCAATTTTCTCCACAAAAATTACATTTTCTCCAGAAATACCAGATTTCTTCCCCAAAATATGACACCTTTACCAAGAAATAGTAGGTTTTTCCCCAAAAATATGATATTTTCTCCAAGAAATGCCAGTTTTATCGCATAAATACGACATTTTACACCGCAAATAGCCGCTTTCTCCCAAAAATATGCAGTTTTCTGCCAGGAACTGCACTTTCCTCCCACAAATACCTTTTTTCTACCAGAAATAGGACGTTTTCTCCCAGAAATATCAGATTTTGCCCCCAAAACATGACATTTTCTCCCAGAAATACGAGTTTTCTCCCAAAATATGATATTTTGCTCCAGAAATAGCAGTTTTATCACAGAATACGATATTTTCTCCAGAAATTCCAGTTTCATCACCAAAGACTCTACGTTTTTCACCAGAAATACCTATTTTATCCCCAAACAGTTTTATCAGCGAGTACTCAACGTTTTTCTTCCAGAAACACCGATTTTCTCCTAAAAAATGACATTGTCTCCCAGAAAATTACCAGTTTTCTTCCCCAAATATGGCATTTTCTCCCAGAAATAGTAGATTTCTCCCAAAAAATAGGGTATTATCTACCACAAATAACCGTTTTGTCCCAAAAGTAAGCCATTTTCTGCCAGGAACTGCAGTTTCCTCCCACAAATACCTTTTTTTCAACCAGAAGTAGGATCTTTTCTCCCAGAAATACCTGATTTTCCCTTCAAAACATGACACTTCCTCCCAGAAATACGAGTTTTCTCCCAAAATATGATATTTTGCTCCAGAAATGCCAGTTTTATCAACGAAGACGCAACATTTTTCACCAGAAATACATATTTTATCCCCAAACATGACATTTTCTCCAGAAATACCAGATTTCTTCCCCAAAATATGACACCTTTTCCAAGAAATAGCAGATTTTTCCCCAAAAATATGATATTTTCTCCAAGAAATGCCAGTTTTATCGCATAAATACGACATTTTATACCGCAAATAGCCGCTTTCTCCCAAAAATATGCAGTTTTCTGCCAGGAACTGCAGTTTCCTCCCACAAATACCTTTTTCTACAATAAATAGGACCTTTTTCCCAGAAATACCAGATATTGCCCCCAAAACATGACATTTCTTCAAGAAATACGAGTTTC
>NW_011208448.1:0-570 GCF_000146605.3 Meleagris gallopavo
AAAGCATGGAGTCTGTATATAGGAGACCCTTTGGCAGGGAGAGAGTTAAAGGTCCTCAGCACCCACCAGCCCTGGTCTAGGCAGTGTCTAAAATCAGACCTAGACCCACTTTATTTTTTTCCTTAAAAACAGGAAATGGAGCCCTGAAGGGTTTTTAGCTGGAGAGGGAGTGAGGAGGGGGTATTGCTCACTCTGCCCATATCCAGCCCTGGGCCTGACCCAGACTTGGGGGTCTCTGTGTGTGTTTGTTTTTTTTTTTTTATTTCTCCTTTTTTTTTTTTTTCCTATTATTTTGGCAGACTTTTTGGAATGTCTGGGAGCTAAGGGCTTTGCTTCATGGAGCAGAATTCTGAAGCAAGAAAAAGAGAAAGTTATAGACTAAACCACAGAAATGTAAACATGTCTGCAGCTAAAATAACTCCACTTTCATTGAAAACACTCCTCGCTCACAATCAGACTTCTGTGTGCTACGCTCAATAAAACTGCATGCTAATAGCGACCAATTAATACATTATGTAGTTCTGCTTTAAAAACTGAGACGCTTTTAATTTTTTTTTCTACTCTTTTTTT
>NW_011208449.1:0-801 GCF_000146605.3 Meleagris gallopavo
CAGAATGTGGGGGTGTATTGGTCCTTGGAATGGGGTAAGTGGTTTCTTTTTTCTTTCAGGGCTGTGATCTTGTCTTTCTGGGGGATGGCAAGTGCGCTGAAGGGCTGCTAGGTGTAAGAGCAGCATCTGAATCTGGAGACTGCTTCCTTTGGGGTGTGGGGTGAGCCCTTAGAATGGGGTGAGTGATTCCTGCTTGATTTCAGAGCTGTGAGCTCTGCTTTTCTGGAGGATCTCAAGCTGGATGGCTGTAATTAATAGGGCTATGTGCTAATTGCATCCATGCGGTGTTTTTTAAGGGCATTGTGTGCATCCTTGTTGTGTTGTCAATTCTGTTCTGCGTCTCTTCTGATTTCATTTTGCAGCCTGATGGAGTTGAAGGATTGCCTGGCTCTCAGTCAGTGGTGTGAGATGTGTCCAGCAGGTAATGAACATCATGCACCCCCATGTTGGTGCGCTGCTTGTACGCAGGAGGTTTTGCGATGTGATCCGACTCCGCATGCTGACCATCCACAGCTAGATCAAGTTGCTCAGAGTCTGAGCCAGGCTCACCTTGAAAGGGCCAGCACATCCACCATGTCTCTGGCAACCTGTGCCACTGCCTCAGCACCCTCACTGTACAAGACATTTTCCTTAGATTTCACCTCCATTTTCCCTTGTTCTTTCCTTTAGGTATTGAAAGGCTGTTACCAGGTTCCCTTGGAGCCTTCACTTCTCCAGGCGGCTGAACAGCCCAGCTCTCCTTGCTTACAGGAGAGGGGTTCCATCCTTGGGTTCGTGTTTGTGGCTGTACTCTGGATGCAC
>NW_011208450.1:0-533 GCF_000146605.3 Meleagris gallopavo
TTTTTGGGGTAAAAATGTACTATTTCTTGGAAAAGGTAGTCATATTTAAGGGAATAAATCTGGTATTTCTGGAGAAAATGTCATGTTTGGGGATAAAATAGGTATTTCTGGTGAAAAACGTAGTGTCTTGGAGAATAAAACTGGAATTGCTGGAGCAAAATATCATATTTTGGGAGAAAACTACTATTTCTTGAAGAAAATGTCATGTTTTGGGGGCAAAATCTGATATTTCTGGGGAGAAAAACGTCATATTTCTTGTAGAAAAAATGGTATTTGTGGGAGGAAACTGCAGTTCCTGGCCGAAAATGGCATATTTTTGGGAGAAAGCGGCTATTTGCGGTATAAAATATCGTATATTTGCGATTAAACTGGCATTTCTTGGAGAAAATATCATATTTTTGGGGAAAAATCTACTATTTCTTGGAAAAGGTGTCATGTTTAAGGGAAGAAATCTGGTATTTCTGGAGAAAATGTCATGTTTGGGGATAAAATAGGTATTTCTTGTGAAAAACGTAGAGTCTTCGAGAATAAAA
>NW_011208451.1:0-541 GCF_000146605.3 Meleagris gallopavo
ATTTCTTGGAAAAGGTGTCATGTTTAAGGGAAGAAATCTGGTATTTCTGGGAGAAAATGTCATGTTTGGGGATAAAATAGGTATTTCTGGTGAAAAACGTAGAGTCTTCGAGATGAAACTGGAATTTCTGGAGCAAAATATCATATTTTGGGAGAAAAACTCGTATTTCTTGAAGAATATGTCATGTTTTGGGGGCAAAATCTGATATTTCTGGGAGAAAACGTCCTATTTCTGGTTGAAAAATGGTATTTGTGGGAGGAAACTGCAGTTCCTGGCAGAAAATGGCATATTTTTGGGAGAAAGCGGCTATTTGCGGTATAAAATGTCGTATATTTGCGATTAAACTGGCATTTCTTGGAGAAAATATCATATTTTTGGGGAAAATGTACTATTTCTTGTAAAAGTGTCATATTTAAGGGAAGAAATCTGGTATTTCTAGAGAAAATGTAATTTTTGAGGAGAAAATGGTTATTTCTAGTAGAAAACGTAGAGTCTTCGGTGATAAAACTGGAATTTCTGGTGCAAAATATCATATTTTTGG
>NW_011208452.1:0-340 GCF_000146605.3 Meleagris gallopavo
GTGTTGCCACATTCATGTCGGCATTCAGTTTTGGCGTTCCCTGCCGTATTGTCTGGGCCGTCATCCTTGGCATTTCCTTCCATGTTCTGTTGGCCCTTGCCTTTGCCTGGGCATTCCCTTGCCCTCCTGTTTTTGTGGAACCGGCACCTGGGGCGGGGTGCAGCCCTGCGAGCACAGCTGGGGGCAGTTTGGCTGTGGAGTGGGGCAGAGCCAGGCTCCACCCCTCCCTGATCCCATTGAAGGGCTGGGAAGTGTAGGGGCAGCATGTGAACCTGGGGAGTGCTTCCTTTGGAGTATGCCTTGTTCTTTGGTGATGGAGTGAGTTGTATTTTTTTTTTTT
>NW_011208453.1:0-371 GCF_000146605.3 Meleagris gallopavo
AAGCAGGTCCCTACACCAGGTCGCACAGGTAGGCGTCCAGGCGAGACTTGAATATCTCCAGAGAAGGAGACTCCACAACCTCCCTGGGCAGCCTGTTCCAGTGCTCCGTCACCCTCACTGTGAAGAAGTTCTTACACACATTCGTGCAAAACTTCCTATGCTGCAGCTTATGTCCGTTTCCCCTCGTCCTGTCTCCACGTACCACTGAAAAGAATCTGGCCTCACCACTATGGCCGCCACACCTCAGATATTTATAAACCTGGATCAGGTTCCCTCTCAATCGTCTTTTCTCAAGGCTAAACAGACCCAGTTCACTTAGCCTTTCTTCATAGGGGAGATGCTCCAGGCCCTTCACCCATCTTCGTGGCCCT
>NW_011208454.1:0-458 GCF_000146605.3 Meleagris gallopavo
CAGCACCCTCACTGTACAAGACTTTTCCTTAGATTTCACCTCCATTTTCCCTTGTTCCTTCCTTTAGGTATTGAAAGGCTGTTACCAGGTTCCCTTGGAGCCTTCACTTCTCCAGGAGGCTGAACAGCCCAGCTCTCCTTGCTTACAGGAGAGGGGCTCCATCCTTGGGTTCGTGTTTGTGGCTGTACTCTGGATGCACTCGCACAGCTCCATGTCTCCCTGCACTGAGGACTCCACATCTGGACGCAGCACTGCAGGTGAGGCCTGACCAGCGCAGAGCAGAGGGATGGGGATCTCCTCCCTTGGCCCGCTGACTGCGCATCTTTGGATGCAGCCCAGGATACGGTTGGCTTTCTGGGCTGGAAGGGCCCACTGCTGGCTTGTGTCCAGCTCCCACCCACCAGTACTCCCCAGGCCTTATGGAGCAGGACTACGCTCAGTCCTTTCATCCCCTAGCA
>NW_011208455.1:0-649 GCF_000146605.3 Meleagris gallopavo
ACTTTCGGTGATAAACGCGATTTCTCGGCCAGCAACAGCAAAGTCTCTGAACGGTTCAGCGCGAATGCCGCTTTATACGCGTCAGAGCGAAGGAGTGCGATTCCGATACCGACAAGTGCGAATTCAGCCTCCTGCACTACCTGCGAGTGGGGGGTTTTTTCTCCGCAGTCCTGAAAGGATCTCTCCCTCTTTCTTAAACGCTCTCCCTGAGAGCACTACGTCTGTGCTCCTCGAACGTGCAGGTGTCTTATTAGAGTAAGGTTTTCCCTTCCACTCTATTCCTCTCTGAATGGAGATGTGTAGCAGTGGAGAACCTTTCAGGGACGAATTGTGCCTCGAAATAAAGGCAGAGACATAGTATTCAGAGCTAGTCGAGTGCATTCTGCATGTAGCCAAGGCGAAGTGCAAACCGCTACTTTCCGATGTGCGCACAGGACGCCCGCTCACTAGTCGGAAGGAAAGCAGGCCGGCTGAAGGGGTCCGCTCTCGCCAAGCGAGAAACACGAGACCGCTGCTGACGGACAAAAGCGGCGTTCGGGGAGAAGCGTGATTTCTCGGCCAGCAACGGCATAGTCTCCGGAGCTGTTCAGAGGGAATGCCGCTCTCTGAGCATGAGACCGAAGGAGTGCGATTCCGATGCCGACAAGTG
>NW_011208456.1:0-647 GCF_000146605.3 Meleagris gallopavo
CTGAGAGACACCACTCCTCACTGATCTCCATCGGGACGCTGAGCCACTGACCAGTGTTCCCTGGGAATGGTCTCACAACCGGTTATTTGCCAACAAACAGCCCGCCCATCAAGCCTGTATCTTCCCAATGAACAGAAGGTTGCTGTGGGTGTCATCCCAAAGGCTTGCTCAAGTCTAGATACATGACGTCAGTGTCTCTGCCCTCCTCCACTGACACAGTTACGCCATCACAGAAGGCCACTAGATTGATCTGTCAGGATCTGCCCTTGCTGAAGCCGTGCTGCTTCTCCCGTATCACATCCCGTTCTTCCCATGTGCCTTAGCACAGCCCCAGGAGGATCTGCTTCATCATCTTTCCCAACACAGAGTTGAGGCTGAGTCCATTGACTCAGCTAACCTGAGGCCAGTTTCCCTAACCCTAATGGAATCCCTTGACGAATGTGCTTGGAAGGCTAAAGACACCCCGAAAAAGGAATATAGGATCAACACCTGCTGGATTGTTCCCTCATTTTTGAACCATATTAACAAAGCCCAGGAAGGGCGAGTCGCTGTCTTGTTTTATTTTACAGAAGATCCCCGGGGGACCTTGATCGGACACAGAAAGGCTGATAGCTGATTTTAACCATTTGTGGTTTGTGGCAGAAGAG
>NW_011208457.1:0-407 GCF_000146605.3 Meleagris gallopavo
CCCGTTCTTCCCATGTGCCTTAGCACAGCCCCCAGGAGGATCTGCTTCATCATCTTTCCCAACACAGAGTTGAGGCTGAGTCCATTGACTCAGCTAACCTGAGGCCAGTTTCCCTAACCCTAATGGAATCCCTTGACGAATGTGCTTGGAAGGCTAAAGACACCCCGAAAAAGGAATATAGGATCAACTCCTGCTGGATTGTTCCCTCATTTTTGAACCATATTAACAAAGCCCAGGAAGGGCGAGTCGCTGTCTTGTTTTATTTTACAGAAGATCCCCGGGGGACCTTGATCGGACACAGAAAGGCTGATAGCTGATTTTAACCATTTGTGGTTTGTGGCAGAAGAGTTGATCGTGCTCGAATCCTGAATATGCCTCTGGATGACTATTTTGTGGTTGCAACAGTG
>NW_011208458.1:0-933 GCF_000146605.3 Meleagris gallopavo
TTCCCTGCACCATCAAATGTAACATCCGTACCTGGCTTTGGCACTGAGTTGACGAGAGCCTCGGGAACTTTGTTATTAATGAGTTCCACACACTCGCCAGGGAAAAATCCAACCTGTAACAAGAACAGAAAGAGAGGCCAACTATTGCATGCAGCATTTCCCACGTCTGAACTGTTAAACCAAAAGCAACATAACATTTTCCTTGGAACGTGCTTGCCTGATAGTCTTGTTCTGTAAGACTACCCAGCAGACAATGGCCTGCATAAAGGTAATAATAATCTTTCAACATTTGCAGCCTAAGGCAAGGTCCTCTGGCACTGACACAGGGAAACCTTTGACGTGCAGAAGCCATCCTGTGCAGGCAGAGCAGCTCTAAGCTGAGATTCCTGCCTTTACTGAAGTGGCATGTTCAAGTCTGAAGCTGGTGCCTACCTGGAAGCCATGCTTGCCTCTCCACCAGGGGGTCAGCTCCTTTGCTGGCATATCAATAACGCACACGATGTCACCCACCTGCAAGAGATTGCAACGTCAATCCCAGATCAAATGCCTGCATTCTCCTGCACTGCCAAATACTGTCAAGCTGGAGAGCAATTGCACCAGTGCAGCTCTCAAGGCATTTGTTGTTGTACAACTGAACTTGGAGCTAGGAGAGTCACTACCTTACACAACACACAGAATACAGCTGCTCAGTTTGAAATGGTTCTCTAAAGCAGCAGGGTATGGAAGAGTTCCAATGAAACCACAGACATAAGTTTGCAGGGCTTCCTGAACAGATCTACACACTCCATACACTGGTCTGCTGTTGCTCAGGGAACAGGCTACAATACTGGGCAGTACCTGTTTGATCAGAAGATTCAAATGCCAAATAAAGCCATATTTAGAGATGGCTGAACTCTCCCTGCATCCAACCACTGCAAGTCTAATCTGGAACCA
>NW_011208459.1:0-975 GCF_000146605.3 Meleagris gallopavo
GCTCGAAATGAAGGCAGACACGTCGTATTCACAGCTAGGCCTAGTGCATTCTGCATGTACCCGAGGCGAAGTGCAAACAGCTCCTCTCCGACGTGCGGACACGAGACCGCTCGCGCGTCGGAGAAAAGCAGCAGGCACAAGTCGCCCGTTCTCGGCAAGTGAGAAACACGAGAGCGCTGCTGACGGCTGAAAGCGGCACTCGGGGAGAAGCGCGATTTCTCGACCAGCGTCGGCAAACTCTCCGGAGCGGTTCAGCGCGAGTGCCGCTTTCTACGCATTGAGAGCGAAGCAGTGCAATTCCGATGCCGAGAACGTGCGAATTCAGCCTCCTGCACCTACCTCCGTAGGGAGGTTTTTTCTCCGCAGGCCAGAAAGGATCGCTCCCCACTTTCTGTCACGCTCTCTCTCCCTGGGAGCGAAACAAATGTCGCTCCCCGAACTTCCAACAGCCTTATTAGAGAGGGTTTTGCTCTCCACTCTTTTCCTCCGAGCATGCACAAGCGTAGCCATGGAGAACAACACCAAAAAAGAATTGCCGCTCGAAATGAAGGCAGACACGTCGTATTCACAGCTAGGCCTAGTGCATTCTGCATGTACCCAAGGCGAAGTGCAAACCGCTCCTCTCCGACGTGCGGACACGAGACCGCTCGCGCGTCGGAGAAAAGCAGCAGGCACAAGTCGCCCGTTCTCGGCAAGTGAGAAACACGAGAGCGCTGCTGACGGCTGAAAGCGTCACTCGGGGAGAAGCGCGATTTCTCGACCAGCGTCGGCAAACTCTCCGGAGCGGTTCAGCGCGAGTGCCGCTTTCTACGCATGAGAGCGAAGCAGTGCAATTCCGATGCCGAGAACGTGCGAATTCAGCCTCCTGCACTACCTCCGTAGGGAGGTTTTTTCTCCGCAGGCCAGAAAGGATCGCTCCCCACTTTCTGTCACGCTCTCTCTCCCTGGGAGCGAAACAAATGTCGCTCCCCGAAC
>NW_011208460.1:0-507 GCF_000146605.3 Meleagris gallopavo
GCCATGTCCAGTCTTGTTAAGTCACTGTTACATCTACTACAGCATATCTATGCTCATCAAAAAATGCATTCCTGCTTCCCCCCTTAGGGGGTGTATATTGTAGCTGTATCTATCTGTTGGAGGTTGGTGGAGTCTGCATGATAGCAACTAGGGACACTAACTGTGATAAGATTCATGGAGTGAACGCCACTCCCAAATTCTTACGCGAACGGGCTCATGACACTGAGAGCCCATTATAACTGAGAAACAAGGGACCATCAGGAGCCATCGAAGGATGAGAGGGGGAAAAGGTATTATTTGCAAAATGCCAAGGTTGGAAGTTACATATGAAGCAAGAGAGAACGTAAATAAATGGAACGGGGAGCAGAAAATAAAGCAAATATATATATATATGTTTTTTAAATAACCTACAGAAATTGATTTTGCTTGGGTTTGTCAGGCACTCAGAACTATGCCACACACTGTGCACAGGGGTGGATGTGGAAATGCATCGTATTGCGTAGCTAC
>NW_011208461.1:0-499 GCF_000146605.3 Meleagris gallopavo
GAGCCATCGAAGGATGAGAGGGGGAAAAGGTATTATTTGCAAAATGCCAAGGTTGGAAGTTACATATGAAGCAAGAGAGAACGTAAATAAATGGAACGGGGAGCAGAAAATAAAGCAAATATATATATATATGTTTTTAAATAACCTACAGAAATTGATTTTGCTTGGGTTTGTCAGGCACTCAGAACTATGCCACACACTGTGCACAGGGGTGGATGTGGAAATGCATCGTATTGCGTAGCTACAAGTCTGGGGGTCTGTACTCTTAGTGAGGAATCAGAGTCACCACCACACATTTGAAGCCCAGAATCATCACAGAATCAAAGAATCTGGAACTGGGAACCAATCACCGAATCTGACATAACAGAACTTACACTCACAGGAGCTGCTATCCTCGTAGCGTCCTCATGCAGTCCTCAGACTAGAACTCCCAGACTGCACGGAACCCCGTAACAACCCGGCAGTATTGAATCACCGTCGTTTTGTTCCTCGCTCCCAC
>NW_011208462.1:0-303 GCF_000146605.3 Meleagris gallopavo
TATAAATTGATTTGTCCCTTGGTGACTCGAGGGCATTAGAGTGCACTGTGCACCAGTATCCACCAGGGCCTTATATTTTCGTGATTCTGATGTGCCAGGCCATCTAATCCACACAGTCCAATAAACTCTATTATCCCTTTCCCCCCCCCTGGCTGGGGGGCAGGGCCCCTCTATTTGTTACCTTCATTGTCTGCAGCAACTGGAGCAATCACCTTTTTGGAGAAGTTCACCTTGGTGGTTGATTTGTCTTGTAACTCTCTTACCCGTGCTTGAAGTACAGGAGTAGGTTGTTTATGCCACTCC
>NW_011208463.1:0-503 GCF_000146605.3 Meleagris gallopavo
CGTTTTCTCCCATGAATTGCACCTTTCCTCCTGACATATTACATTTTCTGCCAAAATACCAGTTGTCTCCCCAACAATATGGCAATATCTCCCAGAAATACCAGCTTTCTCACCCAAAACACAACGTTTCCTACCAGAAATACCAGGATTCTCCCCCAAAATAGTACATTTTGACCCAGAAATTCCAGTTTTCTCACCAAAAACTCAGCGTTGTACTACCAGAAATACCAGTTTTTCGCCCGGAAGTAGGCCATTTTTCCCTCCGAAACGGCAGTTTTCTCCCCCAAAATGACGTTTTCTCCCAGGGAATTGCACCTTTCCTCCTGACATATTACATTTTCTACCAAAAATACCAGTTGTCTCCCCAACAATATGGCAATATCTCCCAGAAATACCAGCTTTCTCACCCAAAACACAACGTTTCCTACCAGAAATACCAGGATTCTCCCCCAAAATAGTACATTTTGAACCAGAAATTCCAGTTCTCTCACCAAAAACTCAGC
>NW_011208464.1:0-309 GCF_000146605.3 Meleagris gallopavo
ACCAGAAATACCAGTTTTCGCCCGGAAGTAGGCCATTTTTCCCTCCGAAACGGCAGTTTTCTCCCCCAAAATGACGTTTTCTCCCAGGAATTGCACCTTTCCTCCTGACATATTACATTTTCTACCAAAAATACCAGTTGTCTCCCCAACAATATGGCAATATCTCCCAGAAATACCAGCTTTCTCACCCAAAACACAACGTTTCCTACAAGAAATACCAGGATTCTCCCCCAAAATAGTACATTTTGAACCAGAAATTCCAGTTTTCTCACCAAAAACTCAGCGTTTCCAACCAGAAATACCAGTTTT
>NW_011208465.1:0-368 GCF_000146605.3 Meleagris gallopavo
AGGAGTATTGGTCCTTGGAATGGGTAAGTGGTTTCTTTTTTTCTTTCAGGGCTGTGATCTTCTCTTTTTGGGGGATCCCAAGTGCGCTGAAGGGCTGCTAGGTGTAAGAGCAGCATCTGAATCTGGAGACTGCTTCCTTTGGGGTGTGGGGTGAGCCCTTAGAATGGGGTGAGTGATTCCTACTTGATTTCAGAGCTGTGAGCTCTGCTTTTCTGGAGGATCTCAAGCTGGATGGCTGTAATTAATAGGGCTATGTGCTAATTGCATCCATGCAGTGGGTGTTTTTAAGGGCATTGTGTGCATCCTTGTTGTGTTTTAAATGATGTTCTGCGTCTCTTCTGATTTCATTTTGCAGCCTGATGGAGTCG
>NW_011208466.1:0-649 GCF_000146605.3 Meleagris gallopavo
A
This sequence comes from Meleagris gallopavo, assembly GCF_000146605.3. NCBI lineage: Eukaryota > Metazoa > Chordata > Aves > Galliformes > Phasianidae > Meleagris > Meleagris gallopavo. The sequence continues at coordinate 2 of NW_011208466.1, forward strand.
AGGGCTGCTAGGTGTAAGAGCAGCATGTGAATCTGGAGACTGCTTCCTTTGGGGTGTGGGGTGAGCCCTTAGAATGGGGTGAGTGATTCCTGCTTGATTTCAGAGCTGTGAGCTCTGCTTTTCTGGAGGATCTCAAGCTGGATGGCTGTCATTAATAGGGCTATGTGCTAATTGCATCCATGCGGTGGGTGTTTTTTAAGGGCATTGTGTGCATCCTTGTTGTGTTTTAAATTATGTTCTGCGTCTCTTCTGATTTCATTTTGCAGCCTGATGGAGTCGAAGGATTGCCTGGGCTCCTCCAGTCAGTGGTGTGAGATGTGTCCAGCAGGTAATGAACACGATGCACCCCATGTTGGTGCGCTGCTTGTATGCAGGTAGGTTTGCGATGTGATCCGACTCCCCCATGCTGACCATCCACAGCTAGATCAAGTTGCTCAGAGTCTGAGCCAGGCTCACCTTGAAAGGGCCAGCACATCCACCATGTCTCTGGCAACCTGTGCCACTGCCTCAGCACCCTCACTGTACAAGACATTTTCCTTAGATTTCACCTCCATTTTCCCTTGTTCTTTCCTTGAGGTATTGAAAGGCTGTTACCAGGTTCCCTTGGAGCCTTCACTTCTCCAGGAGGCTGAACAGCCCAGCTCTCCG
>NW_011208467.1:0-482 GCF_000146605.3 Meleagris gallopavo
TGTTTAGGAGGGTGGATAGCGATAGGACAAGGGGAAATGGTTTTCAAGTGAGACAGGGGAGGTTTAGGTTGGTTATTAGGAGGCAGCTTTTCACGCACAGGGTGGTGACGCACTGGAATGTGTGCTTGAGAGTCACTTCCAGGATGATCTGCTCCATGATCCGTGACCAGCACAGAGGTGAGACTGACATGCTGGTAGTTCCCCGCGTCACACTTTCTATCCTTCCTAAGAGGTGTGCTGTCACCTTTTTTCTCCTCACCAGGGACTTGACCTGACTGCCTTGACTTGTGAAATACCATGGAGAGTGGCTCGGTGACTGCAGCGGTGAATTCCCTCGGAACTCTGGGACTCATCTCGTCAGGACCCAAAGACTCGTGGATGTTTGGGTCCTCAGGTGGTCCAGAACCTGATCTCCCATTCCATGAGAAAGCAATGGCAGTCCCCACTCACCAAAGCAAAGATGAGGGCTGTGCATAATGAGC
>NW_011208468.1:0-764 GCF_000146605.3 Meleagris gallopavo
GACTCCTGGATGTTTGGGCCTCAGGTGGTCCAGAACCTGATCTCCCATGGCAGTGTGGGATGGGAAGGGGTCTGTGGGACTGAGGAAGCAATGGCAGTCCCACCTCACCAACCAAAGCAAAGATGAGGGCTGTGACATAATGAGCAGTTCTCAGACAAGATGGAAGCAAAAATGGTGTTGGGTACCTGAGCCTTCTCTGGTGGTAAGCAACATGGTGCACAGAGTGCAGCCATGTGCTACGAGCAAGGAGCACAGGTTTGTGCAAGAGGCCCGGATGCAGGGCAGTGCCTTCATGACTGTATTGTGTCCAACAGGTGGCAGCAGAGCTGCGGTGCCTCCCAAGTGCCGTAACAACTGCACGGAGAGATGTGTTGGTCTCTGTGGAAACAGCAAGGAAGTGGAATGTGCGTTTTCCCCGGCATGCCCCGGAACCTCACTTTGCTGACTGGTCATTGTCTGCCCAGCAGGTAAGGGCGATGCACACCCGCCAGCGTTTACCCATTCCAGAGCCCGGCACAATAGGGTTCCCCCAGAGCTCTGAATTGCGCTTCATGGTGCCCACAGAAGGCTGCCTATCCTCTTTGTTCTGTGTCTTGCTTGTCTCTGGTCTTGCACTGTTTCACTATTACATTCTCTTGTCCTCCTTATTTTGTGTTCCTTGCCCCATTCTCTTGGCCATTCCCCTTGGCTTTGTGTTGCCACATTCATGTCGGCATTCAGTTTGGCGTTCCCTGCCGTATTGTCTGGGCCGTCATCCTTGGCAT
>NW_011208469.1:0-553 GCF_000146605.3 Meleagris gallopavo
CATTCTTTTTCAGCTGCTGAACTTTGGATCCACATAGCACCTGGAGCCCCTCACACTTGCCTTTGACAGGGCTATCTGGAACAGAAGGGTTGAAAAAGCCACAGGCTTTATTTCCATCTTTCAACTGGCTTATGAAAGATTGAAGTCAATAATAAGAAAGTAGCTTTATCCTCCTCCCTCCCAGGACTGTCAGTCCATCAGTTTCAACACAGATGTTTTGAACGTTCATGAAAAGTAGAGCAAGGCTTCAGATAGCTGCATCAATAGGGGCATTCCTTCCCTTCAAAATAAATCCTTCCCATAGCATCCTCTACTCTGCAAACATCTGACAAAGATATTACTAAGCCAAAGCAGTGGCTGGTCTGCTTGGGTGACAACACTGATACGTCTCCAGTTGATGATAATGTCTCATTTGTTACTAGAAAGAGCACTCATAATTCTTAAATGCAGTTGCTTACAAGGCCAGACAATCAACTCATCAGCCCCAAACAGGCTGAAAGATCAACAGCTGCATACTCTGAGCCTCCTGACTGCCTTGGAGGCACTCACTGCC